>NC_083345.1:112610479-112799521 GCF_019175385.1 Lycium barbarum | reverse complement strand
TTTCTACTAAAAACAAAATCTTTTCCACCAAGTTAAACTTTTTAGAGTAAAACACAATTATGGTGTAGAATCCAAATAAGTTAGGAAATTCAGGGCAATCCCTAACATATCTCCCCTTGGCCTAACTTATCTAGAAAAATAATCTCCATCTTCCTTCTTCACATAAACTTCATCACTACTACTTGTCATGATTAAAAGTAGGTGTGGTTGAAAATTTGATCCTTGTGCTTTAAAAGTGAGCACAAGTTGAAAGTGGAGCCACGCGTTAAAAAAGAACATGGGTTGAAAATTGTATCCACATGTAGTACTCTAGATTTTTTTTTGGACAAAAATCTTCATTATCGTTGAGTTAGTTGAAACTTGAACTGATCCACCTTGAACCTGTCTTCAACCTCGTTGAGTCATTGGCGCTTATACCACTTGTTTGAGATCGGCGTCATGCAGAAGCTAATGATTCCAGACCTTAAGCGGCAATAAATTTGACTGTTATACTCCTTTTTAACCAAGTCAAAGTAGAGTACGACATATTGGTGATGCCTACATTATTTAACTTAAGGAGTCGCCACCTAATTATTTTAATGGTAAACTAATTTCTGTATGAGAAGAAAGATCTTCTATTTGTAGATGTTTGAAACTTCTCCTCCATGAAAAAGGATAGACATGGAAAAGTCCTTTTCTACTAAAAAGATCTTTTCCACCAAGTTAAACTTTTTGGAGTAAAACACAATTATGGTGTAGAATCCAAATAAGTTAGCGAATTCAAGCAATCCATAACAAAACTCCCCTTGGCCTGGATTTCGGGCAAAATAATCTTTATTTTTCCTCCTCACATAATCTTCATCACTGCTGCTTGTCATTTTTAAAAGTAGGTATAGTTAAAAATTTAAGCCTTGTGCCTTAAAAGCGAGCACAGGCTGAAAGTGGAGCCATGTGTTAAAAATGAACATGGGTTGAATTAGGCCCAAGCGTTTAAAGTAAGCAAGGGTTGAAAATTTGAGCTCATACGTTAAAAGTAAGCATGAGTTGAAAATTAGAACTCATGCGTTAAAGTAAGCATGAGTTAAAAATAATTTTTGCTTTAAAAATATGCAGCAACAGGATTGCTGAAAATACGATTGAAAATTGTATCCACATGTAGTACTCTAGATTTTTTTTTGGACAAAAATCTTCATTATCGTTGAGTTAGTTGAAACTTGAACTGATCCACCTTGAACCTGTCTTCAACCTCGTTGAGTCATTGGCGCTTATACCACTTGTTTGAGATCGGCGTCATGCAGAAGCTAATGATTCCAGACCTTAAGCGGCAATAAATTTGACTGTTATACTCCTTTTTAACCAAGTCAAAGTAGAGTACGACATATTGGTGATTCCTACATTATTTAACTTAATGAGTCGCCACCTAATTATTTTAATGGTAAATTAGGACACCTAATTATTAATTACTAAGGTAAAACTAAATTAAACTCCATTTTTTTCAAAGTCTTACGAGCCAAATAGATTCTAGGTAAGGGTTCTAAATATCCTAATGGGAAGGTCTTAAGCATCCATTAGAATCCGTTAGCTACGGTTACCGATCAAACTTAGGTTAATAAAATAGGCGTTGAAAGGTTGTTAAAACATAAGTGCTAAATAATACATTTTGTTTGACAAGTTGATATAAATTTTTTAAATCGTTTAAAATGTCCTGCTTTTAAATTTGAAGGCTTAATTCTCAAAAAAAAGTACTTGAACACAAAATGGGGTAAAAGTTTAGATCGTCATTCCACCAAAAATAAGCTAAACTTAAAACCTTTTAATAGATTAGATAGAATTGTTAAAAAAATGATTTTTTTTAACTAAAGTTACGTAATAGCAGCAAATTACTGTATCCGAAACAAAAATTGTTTTCCAAGCATGTCTCCAAAGTTAAAACTTTATACATATTTCTGGATGAAAATGGGCAACTACTATCACTACTTAAATCTTTATATCTAGGTATTATCCTCAATAAATACTTATTAATATCAGGAAGTAGAAAAATTCTAAATAATCGAATAGTCTAATTATTAATCCCGTAATGATTTAAATTTATGACACACAAACTCATAAGTAACGTTAGCAACCAGGAAGAAAAGAATAAAAGGACATAAGATGAAAAACAAGTTTTCCATCCAATTTTCCGGGGATAGTAAACTGTCAGGCTCGTTATTCAACAGAAACAAGAAGGAATGATGTCATGTTGGCTCCGTGCGGCGTCGTTGAGTCTCAAGTGAGACTCGTCGGCTCCGGTGATCATGCAAAAAGAAGAAACCAGAAAAGAGAGAATTAGAGCACCGACATGCTTTTATAATAGAAAAGATTTTATAATAGACAACAAGAACCCTCAGGGGTTGACCTGGTGGTAATTGGCTTGAGCCTTGGGGTGCTCCCTTTCAAGGTCTCAAGTTCGAAACTCATTGGGTGCAAACAATTTCTGAGGGCCATCGGACTGGGGTAAAACCCTGAATTACCCGTGGTGCACTTGCGGGAAACTCCTTGCCGAGGGCCTGTGCACCCCCGGGATTAGTCGGGGCTCAAAGAGACCCGGACACCCGGTGCTTAATAAAAAAAAAATAGACAACAAGCATAAATAAAATACAGTAAAAGTCACTTAACATATTGAACCAAACTTAGATAAGTATTTTATACCTCAAGCATGCTGGAAATATATGATTAAAAAAAAAACAGATTATGTAAAACTAAATCTCAACAACAGTATTCCTATTTTTTTTTAAAATAAGCTCTTCCTCTGCTTCTAAACTATCCAAATAAGACCATCACTAAGCAAGTCAAGGAAGCAGATTTGAACAAGATCCTAATAAACTTTAGAACATTACCTCAATTACTTAGTTTAAGACAAACGACTTTTTTTTAAAAAAAAAGTTTTGAGCAAGTTAAAACTTCAACACTTAAACAAATGCATATTTCAAGCAAACAAAACAGAACAGAGAAGCATTTAGGATCTTTAAGACTGTCATTGACTTAAAGGACTTAGTTACATGCTAAAAATTAGTTTGTGCGTGATGACAAGCTCGTGCTGCACCTCAGACTATTAGTGATAAAAAATAAAAAACAGGTCATTTCCCTTCATTAAGACATAAATGAACTCAAATTAGACATGGCAACTCATAAAAGAAAGATTTATCTTTTACATCGTCAGGACACCTATAAGTACCTGATTTAAACTCAACACAGTTTTTTAAAAAAAATCTTACACAAACTTAATCCTAGACTAATCTGGTATCATATTTCTTCAGACAAGACAGAGGAAAAAAAATTAGAAGGAATAACACTGCTGAACTACAAACAAAGGTGTCTAGCAACTCTCCGCACTAGTTTTAAAAGAAAGAGTCAACTTTTATATGTCTTCTCACATAGCTACGCAAAATAAACTTAAGTAAAACTCGATCACATATCATTCTGCTAATTAAATCTTTATTAATGTCGACTCAAGATTGATCATAACAAGAAGCTGAAGCTAAGATGCACTAATCAGTTATGCAAACAGGGAATGCATCCACCTTGAACTCACATTAAACCTCTATATTCAAGCTAAAACAGTATTAATATTGATCCACACAGTCCAAATTAATTGCACTTAAACCGCTATGGCAGAAACACTTTATCTATGCAAAATCCGAACTAACCAGCTTGTTAAAAATTAAGGGAAACTAGCTGAAAGTGTTAGCAAGCTTCTTCAAGTTTTGAGACCAATCTCCATGGAGAAAAACAATGACTTAAATGAATATAACATAGTATATAACCTAATTTGCTAGTTGATCATGAGGAAACAAAATTAGAGAGGGGGGGGGGGGGGGGGCATTTTGGAAAAGGCAAACTAGTGATATCTCTAAGAATTGAAATCAAACAAGGAGACAACTCTGTCAATTTAAAGGAAACAATGTCTTAGCTAAGCACTTCTTCTATTTACTTCTCACATTCTTTTAAAATAAAGCGGAAAGAGCTACTCCGAATAATAAGCTAACTGACCAGTTTTAGAGCTTTAGACTTGACATGAATTAAAAGAGATTAGATTAAGGTTGATTTTAAACAAACGAATAAGGAGCTATTATTTAAGCGAAAGACCTGCATCTTGATATTAACTGAGAAACATCCACATATGCTGACCATTATAAGTAGATGCTACGACATTCAAAATTGAGAAAATACCTAAAAATTACCACCTATTTACCTACTAAAAATTACCACCTATTTACCTACACAGGCCCTTCAGTCGACATGAAAGACTGAGGAAGGATTCTATTTATTGATTTCAAACTAACATCAAGATAACCATATCTGCATCTCAACAAATCAATATAGCTATCAAAGTAAACCTCGCACCATTTATATGAATATTAAGAGTACTCATTACACCTATCCCTCGTAAACTTAAATTAAGACACAACAAACAAAAAAAAAAGCCATGGAAACTAAGAACAATTAAAACCCAAACTCATACCTAACATTTGTGAAGCGAAATAAAAAAAAAACATTAATAACTCAAACAAGACTAAAATTTAAACTAATCCATTCAAAAATTAGAAAACATACAGAAGCTAACTTGTCCCACCATTTTGAATGAGCAGCAAACAGAAAACAGTACTAAAAATGTATAAATATACCAAACAAAAAGAGAACAGCTACAGGACTAACAAAAGAAATGAAAAAAAAGAGGAGGAGAATTACTGACCTTTTTCGGGTGCAGCGAACTAGGGCTTTTAGGTCACCGATCTAAGGCTCAAACTTTGACCACTTTACACTCGGAAAACCCTTTGAGTCCGAAATCTTGACAGAAACAAAAGTACCCCTTTTTTAGAGTAAAGTTTGGTTTCAACAGTAATTTAAAGTGAAGGGTGATGGCTCCAAAAAATCGTGGTCCTAAAATGGATGCAAGACGAATATTTATACCTACGAGCTAGGGTTTTGGGATGTTTTTTGGGCGGGATTCTTAGAGCATCAGGTTTGAATCTTGAGTCAAAATGCCCGTTTGAATCTTGGTCAGATTTGTGCCCGAAATGGAAGAAGGCAGAGTGAAAATATCGAGTGAAGATGACATGTACCTCTATATTTAGAATAATTTTGGTCAAATATGAAAGGGAGAGCGTCCTTCTGTCAGTGGACATGCCAAGATCTGAAGACTTTTATGAAAATGGAGAGGGCAAGCCACTGCCATTGATGTAGGGTACTGGAGCTTTTGCTTGAAAGGGAAAATGGATGAGGGACACGTGCAGATGAATATGTGGGATGGGAACTAGGTTTGAAAAACAAAATGAGTTAAAATAATTATGGGGTGGACTCTTCTATTGGTTTAATGGGTTGCGAATTTGGGCTGAAACTGATGGCCCTTTCTTCCTTAAGCCTTCTCTTGGGCTTCTAAGTTAAGATGAAAGATGCTCTCTAGTTCATTAATATTAGCGCGTGATAAAATATTACTTAATCAAAAATTAAAATTATACAATATCGTAATAGTTGACGATAATATTTATAAAGTTTAAAAGTAAGTAAATGCTATCGTCTAAATATATATATAAAATGCAATGTGTAAGATGTATAAATTGATCATGACGATTATGATTAAGTGATCGCAATATAATAATAATAATAATGTTAATAATTATAATAATAACGGTAATAATAATGATAATAGCCAACAAATATAGTTGGATAATGAAAACGACGATATTAATAAGAGCTAAATTGTAATAAAATATAAATAACTATTCTTAAGTTATCAAAAATATTAGAAACGCAAATAAATATTTTGGAGGAAAGGCGGGACAAAATTGAGTGTCAATATAGACAACAATGAAAATATACTAAAACGGCATAGTATTATAATATAGTTTGGTCAAATGACCTACATTGGAAAAGACTAATACTTTTAATCTTTTCGTACGAAAATTAGGTCCCAATTCAATCTTATAATGTTACTTAAAAGAGATTCTGAATTTTATTTAAGTTACAAGAATTAGTCCAAATTTGTGAAAATATTTTTTCTTCCGATTTAATTGACTCCAAGATGGTCCTCTTGATCTCAAAGTGGGCTTGAGGCCCAAAACAACATTCGTCACATTTCTAGGTTCTTAAAAGGGGCAGAAGGCCCAAAATGTCACTTATCCTCATTTTCTTTTTTCTGATCGTTTAGGCTCAACCATATATCCAAACAAGTTTTATCTTAAGAAATCTTGTAGTTAGTCCGATTTCATGCATGTATTAGAGAAATAGGCAAGTTTTGAAAATGGTTTTGGCGACTTTCTAATAATACTAGCGCATTCCCTAAATTCTAAGCATATAAAGGGTTTCAATATTCATACATTGTAATACATACAATATTATACATACAATATATACAAGTAATATATAAAAGAGAGTAAGGGACGAGATTTTATGACTGGTGGGCCTACCTAAGCCCACCAATGACCATTTTCACCTATGATTAGGCCTTCAATATATTACCTTCCCTTTCTATAATCATGCGGACTCGATTGAATAAAGGAGAAGGGCCTGAGGCCGAATTGGTTTCAAGCGGAAGGCAGTGGCCCAAGTGGCCCACGAGGTTTCACATGCAACACGAAGTAGAAAAAAAAATGGTAAGATTAGACAAGCATTTTGGAATGAACTATTTGCTTAATACAGGATAAGATATAATTATAAACACATGTATATAAACACATGTTCAAGTTATTAACTTAAATCATGCAAGAAGTCCAAACCAAAGTAGTATACACAAAGAAAGGTTCAAATAAGCCAACAAGTTCAACTTAAGATAACTACGGCCTAAGGTTGTAGCCCAAATGGCATTAAATGACAATAAATAGAGCCAAACCCTAACAACAAAGTATAGACGCGTAAGCCCAAAATCAAACAGAAAACTTAAATAACAAAACCAATAATGATGGACTCTCACGAGTGATATACCAAATATATCAGTTTTTACAGGCTATATGTATACATAACTGGATATACCTGGTATATTCAGGTGTATTTCCCTTATATATTCAAACAAAAATAGCCTTTAGGTTCAGAAAAGAGATCTTCTTATCATGCTTAACATTCGAGAATTATTTTCAAGGGTGCAGAAATGGCATCAAAGAAAATAAAGGCAAGTGCAACATGGCATACACACAGCAAAACTCAAAGGATCAGATAAACCATTAATGTAGTGTTTTGAAAGAGTGAAGCATTTCAAATTATTTTAAACCTTCAAAGAATAAACCAACATGCATTTCCCACAGATTCTTACTCATTTTAACTCAGAGGGTCCCATGGGGTATGACTTTACGTAGGGGAACCCTAGTAGCTTAGAGTGAAGAGGACCAGGCTAAGCTTGAATAGAAACTCCAAGCCTTATATCTTTCCTCCTGGCTCTGGGTAAGTCATACCTATGGTCAATCAAACCCCAAGTCACAGCCTCTTAGGTATGTCACAATATCATCTTATTACTCTAGCATACATCATGCAGGTCCTTAACTTGATTCATACTAAGTACAGATGCTCAGAGAACAACAAGATCACAAAGAAATAATGGTGCAGGATGTCATGAGTTAGTCATAGTTATAGACTTCAGACACAGCTAACTAAACATGAACATAGCAAGGATGCAAGGCAAGATTCTTGAACTTCTTTAACAAGGTAGATATATGATCTAGATGATTCATTCTTGATGACAGCCTCATGTAAAGAACAGAGTGAACCTATTCTATATAAAATACCAGTAGGCACCAAACATTCTGATTGCACATTGTGTTTTGATAAGAAATTAACTTCTGTGAATTCATGTGATACTTTCAAGGACAACAAACACAGAGAAATGGGAAAACAAGTTCAGGTACACCAGAGGGCTAGCATGTTAAGATGCAGCTAGCATTTACAACACTAATCAGGCAATTGTAACGACCCGCTTGGTCGTTATAGTTTTTTTGACACTTTTGACCCTTCCCCTAGCCTAGTTAGCTCACTTTTAATTCAAGGGGACCATTGACACACTTCTCGAGATGTTCGGGGTTGATTTTGGTGAATTTTTGGGAAAAAATAGCTTTAAGCGAAAAAGAGTTGACTCAAAGTTGACTTTTGGATAAACGAACCTTTTTTGAAAATTCGTTGATTTCAAGAGGTCCTGATGGTCATTTAGAACTTGTGTGCATATTTGGTTTGGTTCCTAATGCACTCGGGTGCAATTTGGGACTTGGGTTGGGAAGTTGGAATTGAGGTATCGGGAGTTGACTTGGTCAACGAGACCTCTGTTGGGAATTTCGAGGCCACAGGTGCGTTTGTAGTGTGTATTTATGTGTGTCTGTGTATATGATTTGTGAGCAGATGGCCTCAGGATTTAGTCAGAAATTCGGATTGAGTTGTGAAACTTGAAATCTTTTTGGTGTCTAGTGCCCGCTTTGGCGGCACCAGCACCGCAACAGCGGTACCGTTATAGCGTTCACCCTTCCACTGAAGTGGCATGTGCCATTTGGGCATGACCGCTATAGCGGTCTTGGGACCACTGGAGCGACGCCGCTGGAGCGTTAATCTCGTCGGGGAAGCAGGTGACGGGCAGCTATTTCATCAAATGAAGTGTTAAATGCCCTAAGTCCCTCATTTGTTACTATTCCGAAATCTGAGCTAGTGGGAGCAATTCTAGAGTATTCTCGGAGAAGATTCTTGGTGGTAAGTGATAGCAACCATGGAGGCTCAAATGCATTAAGGAGCAAAAAAGGTCACCACTAAGATTCGGGACGAATCTTGTATAAGAGAGGGAGAATGACAGCAACCAAGGAAGCTTAATTTTCATTGAAGACTAAAAAATATATATATGCTTTAATGGGCTTCATTTGGTAATGAAAACATGTCTTGTAATGGAGGAATAGCTCCAGCCCAAAGTAGATCTTTTGGGAAAGTCTTAATACTAATTAGAGGCCCAAATTGAAGACCAAGGTGAGTTGAATTATGGCCCAAAAAATGCCCAAAGAAGGAACAAGTTCAGCAGCCCATACTTGTGTTTCTAGAAGATCATTTAATGCTATGTTGACTACATTTAATGTTTTTATTGAACAAAGTGTTGGTGGACTTTTATGCACATTGGAACAAATGTTTGGTGGTCTTCTATGCACATTAGAACAAGTGTTGGTGGTCTTCTATGCACCTTGGAACAAAGAATTGGTGGTCTTCTTTGCAGCTTGGAAATTGCACCTGAATTAATTTAATTTGACCAACTTTGAAGTCTAGAATGTTTTTTATTTTTTTTAGGGTGGCAGCCACCATTTCTCCCATATAAAGGGATGTTTCTTTTTCATTGGAACCAAGTTTGATTAATATTAATATAATAGCCTTGTGGCTTGTGGAGACCTTTGAGGTTCTCTTTTGGGTTATTCCCTTTTTGTTCTACTTTGAACCGTAACTTGGATCGTTCAATGGTAAGATTCCTCGTTTGAGTTCCCTCCCTCCCTTTCTTCTTCTTCTTAATTGATTCAATTCATTCTTTAACTATTAAACAACATTTTAAGTATCAAATACTTGAACTTGTGTTCTTCTTTCTCAAGAATCAATCCGTCCCTCTTTCTAATTTCTAATTCTAAAGTCTCCCGCTATCCGCGTTGTTATCAAGTGGTATCAGAGCTTTGGATGGTTGAGTATTCTTATACTCACCGATCTGTTGATTTGAATTCTAAATACCAAAAAACAAATCTGAAAAATAATAATACTGTAGCAGGTGAACAGTAGCCAAAAAAAAGTTAGAAAAAAACTGCTCAAGTGAACAGTGCCTTGAACAGTACTCTCTAAGTTTTCTTTACTTGTTCTTGATTTCTTCAATCCTTTATCTTGTGATTTGGTGACCTTAAATTATTGGGAAATCCATTGTGATTGTTATCTCTTGAAAATCCCATTAGTCTTAAAGATTCTTTGACTTTTACTCATCAAGGAACTCAAAAGTCACATTGAGGAGTACAAGGTCATTACAACACATTTGGATAAAAACTCATTGATATGTTCTAAATCTTTTCTTAGAAGTGTTTATTCCTTACATTTAGTTTTCTATTTGTTCTCTTGCTAGATACTTAAAGTATTTGTTCATACTTAGAGTTGTCTAGTAATTTTGTGTCTTAAAGATATTTGTTCTTTGTTTCATGCCAATTTATTCCGTGTTTTTCTCTTTATTGTCATTGTGTATTTCTTGTTTCCAGTCCGTTTAAGTTTTTATTGACCTTTTCTTTGTTTGACATAAACTCCATTCTTGAACCAAGCTTTGGAACTTACTTTGAAGTGTTTGAGTTGTTGGTTTATTGAAGAACTTCGAGGAGCAGCCCTTGAGTGGTTAAAGGAAAGAGTGGTGAGATTATTTGAGGGTAAAAGCCTAATAGTGTGAAACACGAGTGTTGAGAGCCACTACTTGAGTGATACACGTAAAAGAGTGTATGTGAGATCACTTTACTACTAACTGTTTTCTTTTCTTTTTTTAAAGCATGTCTTACACATTCTGAAAGCATTTGGAGTGAAGGGATGGATTATTCTAGTGGAGAAGATTGGGAATCAGATGATAGAAGGGCGTACAATGATTTTTGTGAAGAGTATGGTGGCTATGATGAGTCACATCAGATTTGTGATTTGAGTGAAGGTAATAACATTTGTGAGGATCATAGTGGTGAAGAATCTTCTAATTATGATGACATTAGTTATGGTGATAAATGTGCTGATTATGTTGAAGTTGGAAGTTTGAGTCCTATTAAACCTACTCCGGCAAGATATAATTTGGTGAAAAGTCATAGAAGAAGTCGTGAGCTTACAAAAGTTAACAAGGTTTTTCAAACTAGAATGCAAGTATTGTCTAATGTGTGTGCGACTAAGATTGACAAGAATGTTTGTCACAACTTAGTTAGTGCTTACTTTGTTGAAAAAGTGGGCTTGTATTGTGTTAAGCATGCTTCACCCTACACCTTAAAAGGAGTGAAGGTAGAGAAGAGGGTGTTAGTGTCATTAACTCTTAGGAGATACAAGGATGAGGTCTGGTGTGACGTAGTTCCCTTATTCACATGTCATGTCTTGTTGGGAAAGTCGTGGTATCTCTATAAGAAAGTTTCATATGATCTAGAAAAGAATAGGCATTCCTTGGTAAAAGATGATGGAAAACGAACTACCCCTGTATCTTTGTCACCTACGGAGATTCAAGAAGATCGATTAAAGGTAAGGAGATCAATAGAGGTGTTTGAAAAGGAAAAGGTCTGCAAGAGGGGAAACAATAGTAGGATTGGGAAGCCTAAAATTAGAGTTGATGTTAGAAGTCCTCCAAGGGATAAAAGAGGGATTCTAGGCAAGAATATGGTAACTTGTGATACTTATTGCAGCATACCTTGCCCGGGATAAAAAGGGATGATACCGCATTGAGAACCTTCTCTACACCAAACAAAAGTGAGGATGAGAGACAAAAGAAAGAGAGAAGTGAGGGTGAGCAACTTGACAACTCAAGAGAGGAAGTGATGAGTGAAAAGAGTGAGTTGTTAAGAAGCAGAAATAAGTGGAAAGAATTGAGTGACGTGAGCTCAAGAGGTAAAATAGAGAGTGAACAAGTACACTTGAGAGACGAGGAAAAAGAAGAGATTAAAAGAATTGAGTGCATAAGTATGAAAGATTCTTGTTCAAGTTCTAACCAATTAACTCATTCTTTTCTAGTGTTTGTGCTCCAAATGTGCAGGTTATTGAAAAAGAACCCATTGAAGTGTTGGAACAACAATTGAAGGAAGAATCTAGCTTTAAATGGGATTTGAAAGGAGCAAAGGCTGATGATTCGTGGAAACAATTACAAGTAGAAGACAAAGTTGAGCTTGATGATCTCATGTATCTCATGTGGTATGACCTTATAGATGATCTATTTGTAGATGCAAACAAAACTGAACTTGTACCACAATTTGTTGAATCAAGAGTTTTAAGTGAAGATATAACTCAAATTTAGAGTGAACCTAACTTTTTTGGTTGTTCTTCTCACGTGAGCAGTCTGCCATAATGTGATGAAAGTGAGGGACGAGATAAGTTGAGTGAACAAATCCAAGAAAATTTGAGAGAGGGTGAATCTTGTTCATATGCTAATCAACTAACTCTTTCTTGTTTTAGTCTTTTATCTCCTTTCATGCATAAAATTGAGGATGAACTTTGTGTAAAGGATGATGACAACTCACTTGAAGAAGACAATCTCATTGGTCAAGGTTTTAAAGTGTGGGATAACCCATTGTGGGATGATACTAAACATGAGTTTACTGTACATTTTTGTCCACTTTGGGATTCCAATGAAGGAAGCAAAGGTGATGAAGTTTCCAATGAAGACATTGAGACACATGAAGCTTTTAGTACCGTAGATATTGAGAAAGTTGAGCTAGGTGCAGAATGTAGTAGCTCAAGTGTGGAAAAGGATAAGTGCTCACATGTTTCCAACTTCACAATATCTTTATCTTGTTTTCTAGATTCTTATTTGCAGGTTCATTCCAAGTCACTTCACAAGAAAATAACTTTTGATCCATATCTTGACCATAGTATATCGAATGGTGAGGTTAAGTTGTTTAGAAAGAGCAAATATGGTATGTTTTCTTGGTATTCATATGCTTTTGGTCTGGCTAAAGATCTTGTACTGTTTAAAGAGCTTATGAATGGTGTTTTTAGTTCTTGTGTTGGAAATTACATTATTCTATTAGATGATGTAATGCTTGGATATTTAAAAGGGGTGTTTGTAGATAAAAGAACTAAGTGGGTTAAGTGGTTGCATGGTCGCTACCTTGTGTTGGTTTTACCAAATGCTTGTTTTGTTTCCTTTGTTTGCTCCCTACTTATTGTGATTATCATATTGGTTGCAGGTCAATGTCAAGATTCGAGGATGAATCTTCTTTAAGAGGGGGAGAATAATAGCAACCATGGAGGCTCAAATGCATTAAGGAGCAAAAAATGTCACCACCAAGATTCAAGACGAATCTTCTATAAGAAGGGGAGAATGATAGCAACCAAGGAAGCTTAATTTTCATTGAAGACTAAAAAATATCAAATTGCTTTAATGGGCTTAATTTGGTAATGAAAACATGTCTTGTAATGGAGGAATAGCTCCAGCCCAAAGTAGATCTTTTGGGAAAGTCTTAATACTAATTGGAGGCCCAAATTGAAGACCAAAGTGAGTTGGATTATGGCCCAAAACATGCCCAAAGAAGGAACAAGTTCAGCAGCCCATACTTGTGTTTCTAGAAGATCATTTAATGCTATGTTGACTACATTTAATGTTTTTATTGAACAAAGTGTTGGTCGTCTTCTATGCACATTGGAACAAATGTTTGGTGGTTTTCTATGAACATTGAAACAAATGTTGGTGGTCTTCTATGCACCTTAGAACAAATAATTGGTGGTATTCTATGCAGCTTGGAAATTACACCTGAATTGATTTAGTTTGACCAACTTTGAAGTCTAGAATGGTTTTTATTTTCTTTAGGGTGGCAGCCACCATTTCTCCCATATAAAAGGGTACTTTCTTTTTCATTGGAACCAAGTTTGATTAATATTAATATAATAGCCTTGTGGCTTGTGGAGACCTTTGAGGTTCTCTTTTGGGTTATGCCCTTTTTGTTCTACTTTGAACCGTAACTTGGATCCTTCAATGGTAAGATTCCTCATTTGAGTTCCTTCCCTCCTTTTCTTCTTCTTCTTAATTGATTCAATTCTTTCTTTCACTATTAAACAATGTTTTAAGTATCAAATACTTGAACTTGTGTTCTTCTTTCTTAAGAATCAATCCTTCCCTATTTCTAATTTCTAATTCTAAGTCTCCCGCTATCCTCGTTGATATCAGTAAGTCCTTCCAATCTCTTTGCTATTCCATTACCTCTAATCATCTTAGAATCCCTTTGTCTTGATAGTTCATTAAGTGATTGAAGATTAAAAAGGGGTTTAATGCATATTCCTTCTAGGGTTCTAAATCATGATTTGTTGGTTGGATTAGTTTCTTTAAGCATTGAATTGATGATTAGAATCCTTTATTTCATAACTTCTTTCTAATTAGAGGCTAATTTGTGGAATTGAAAGTTAGGGTTTATACCCAAATTTGGGGGTTTTGCCTAGAATACGAAATTGAGTGGATTGTTGATTATTCTAGCTTGCTATTGATGGGAATTGATGACTAGAGGTTTAATTTCATGTTGGGACCTTTAGATTCCTAATTTCACCCTTCTAGTTCATAAATCCTATTTCATAGGTTGGAAATTTGGGTTTTGAATAGAAGTAGAGTTTGTTTGATGTTCTTCTTGACTTTAATTCCATGATTCAAATATGCTTAGACATTCTTGATCTCGAGGCTCAAAGGAAAGGGAAAGGCTAAGGAGTGATTGTTGGTGATATCGTTGTTTGGCCTTCCAGGTAGTTTACAATTTACCTTTGGTAAGACTTCGTTTAGCGAAGCATATATTTAAATGATATTTTCGGAGAATGCATGTAAACCTTCGGGTATGAAGTTGGGTTAGATATTGTCTTAGGTTGGGCTCTATTGTGTGATTGGGGTTAGCCACCCCGTTGTGCTGTGATTTGATTTGTTCTATTGCTATTGGCTAGAGGCCACGTGATAATAGTAAATATTGGAGACTATCGATATATCTTGATCATAATATTGTAGTATCTTACTTGTTGACGTTGATACGAGGATAGTGCTCAATGGCTTCTGTAGCCTTTTCATGATATTGTTGGCGCACCCATGGTTGGTACTTGTGATATTGATCTGATTATTGATATTGTACTCATACATTGCATGAATTCTCATCCTTCATGATATATTGTTGATACATTGGTGATACTTGAGGAAGCACTGTGATGAGTTGGGCTAAGTTGGATGATAGTGACGTGAGGATCGATATCCGATGGTTGTCTCGCAATTGAGGTTGTGTGTAGCGATTCTCGAGGTTTGTGATGGGATCGTGAGGTAGTTGTATCCGAGGTTATTGCCAAACTATGAGGTACATGGACTTTGCGGGTCCCCCATGGGTTGTGCTACCCAGATGTCGATACTTCCATCCAGAGTACATGTGTACACAACATTGCATTGCATTCATATTTCATACATTATTGCATTACATTGCACTATGGCTTTTTTTGAGATGATCTGGTGATATACTTGTGTTATTTGGATTCAGATTAAATATATTGAGACTTGGCACACTTGGATTTAAATGCTATAACGTAGGTGATGACGTGTACTTGATTTCTAGCTTGTGTTTGACTTATACCTTGATTGATATCTGTTTATCTTACTTTATTGACTTGATATGTGTTAGCTAGACTCGGTGGGCTTATGATACCTACCAGTACTGTGGTTTTGTACTAACCTACACTTGCTGCATTCTTTTATGAATGCAGAATTCCAAGTGGGATCGACCTCTGTTTCTCGTGGCTTATAGTCATTCCGAGAGTTGCTTAGATTCTACAGGGTGAGCACAAGATGTCTGCCGCCTTGAAGATTCTTCTTTATTTATGGCTTATTTTCTATTCCGAGACATATTCAGACTTGATGTATTATTGAATTTCCAGACTTGTAGATTCTAGTTAGATGCTCTTGTATGGATTAGACCAGACTCTGGGGTGTATTTTCCTTACTTCCGCATATTTTCTATATTATTATCGTCAGACTTACGTGATTTTATCTCTTCCGCTTATTTAATTATTTGTTTATGTTTTTACTATTGTTGGGTTGAGAGTTCGCCTACCGAGGTGGGAAAGATAGGTGTCCGCGGGATTTAGCTAAATTGGGTCGTGACAAGTTGGTATCAAATCTCTAGGTTACCTGGTCTATAATATAAGAGCCTGTCTAGTAGAGTCTAGTGGATCGGTACGATGAGCTCCGTACTTATCTGCGAGAGGCTATAGACATCTAGGAAGATTTTATTTTCTTTCCTTCTTTCGTGCTACTTTATTCTAATTAGTATCTGGAACAATCAAATTGTTATCTGACTCTTATTTCTTCTCTCTCAAATAGTGAGGACTCGAGCTACTATAGCCCGAGGCCAGGTGCCAGAGCCCACAGCTACGGCTGGCACCAGAGGGCGAGCGATAGCTAGAAGGAGCCGCAGAGCTAGAGGCTGCGGGGCTACCTCTGTCAGGGGCAGGGCTCCTGCGGTAGGACAGCAGCGCGAGAGATCTCCGTCTCTAAAGCCTGAGGATCAACAGGTTCGAGACTAGGCCACCGAGAATGATGTGGCCCCAGCACGGACACAACCTGAGATTACTTCTGATCAGAGTATGCAAGATATTATGGTCCGTGTTCTACTCCATCTAGATGCCCAGCAGGCTGCCGTTGGTGTTACTACTCCGGGCGGAGGTTCTCATACTAGAGTTGGGGACCAGACCCCTAAACAGCGACCTACTCGAGTAGCACATCCCGTTGTAAATATGGCTCCTTGTATTGATGCAGTGCCAACCCCAAGGGATGATCTTAGATCCGTGGCAGACCCTGTTACAACATTGACTGATCAGGATCTTGTTGGGAGGTTTAGAAATTTGGAGCCGCCAAGGTTTTCGGGCACCTCTGCAGAGGATACTTATGAGTTCATCTTAGATATGCATGAGTTTCTATATAGAATGGGGATCGTAGAGTCCCATGGAGTTAACTATGTATCCTACCAGTTTCGCGGCGACACGAAAACTTGGTGGAGGTATTTTGTCGCTTGCAACCTAAGGGTTCTCCTCCTCTGACATGAACTCAGTTCTACCGGTTCTTTCTTAAGAAGTATGTGCCCCGAGTTTTGAGGGAGGCGCGTAGGGATGAGTTTCTACATCTTCAGCAGAGGGGATTATTTATGGAGGCCTATGTGACTCGCTATCTGTATCTAGTCCGTTATTCAGCTTCTTTGATTCCTATCGAGCATGACAGGATTATGCGCTTTGTTGGTGGGCTAGTCGGTTATCTTCAGATTCCTTGCCTTTAGATGGAGGCTATGGGGGCTTCCTTCCAATCTATCATTGATCATACTTCTTTAGTTGAGGCCGCTAAGGCCCGTGCATTTGGAGGGGGTAGTAAAAAGAGGCAGCGTCAGATTGGGAGTTATGGTGGTTCTAGTTTGAGGGGCGTTGGTCAGTCTTCTAGGCCGTATCGACCATATTCCGACCGCCCTATGCATTTAGCTTTGCAGGCTTCCTCCAGTGAGCCACCCAGGCAGAGAGCTCCTGAGAGCTCATTTTCTTGATTAGTAGACAGGGTTTTCTAGCCGGGTCCTCAGCTTCAGTTTATCAGTCTCCGCCCTCTAGGGGTTGCTTTGTGTGTGGATAGATTGGTCACATTGCGAGGAGGTGTCCCCGATCCAGGTAGGATTATCAGTCCCAGAGGACTCCGACATCGTCAGGTAGTCGAGGTGGTGCTTCTCAGAGAGGCGGTGCTCAGTCAGGCCGCAGTGGTTCTCAGATTTCTAGAGGTGGATCCCAGGTTGGTAGAGGTGGGCCCCAGAGTTCGAGAGGTGGATCTCAGTCTGGGCGTGGTGGTTCCCAGTGTTACTCATTCCTTAGTAGACCCGAGGCAGAGGCCTCAGACGCTGTTATCTCAGGTATTGTTTCTGTCCGTCATAGAGCAACATGTGTGTTATTTGATGCTGGATCCACTTATTTGTAATTGTTTGTATATCATGTCGTTGATTGGGATTTGACTTGTGATAGCATAAATATACCTGTTTATGTGTCTACTCCGGTTGGAGATTCCGTTATGGTTGATCGAGTTTATCAGTCGCGTTTGGTTACTTTTATAAGGTATGACACTTGGGTAGATTTGATGATTCTTGATATGGTGGACTTTGATATTATCTTAGGTATGACCTGGCTTTCTCCTTATCATGCGATCTTGGACTGTCATGCCAAGACAGTCGCGTTAGCCATGCCGGGCATTCTTAGACTTGAGTGGAGGGGTACTCTTAGCCCCGCTCCGAAGAAGATCATTTCCTTCCTTCAAGCGAAAATATTAGTCAATAAGGAGTATTTAGCTTATCTGGCTCACGTGCGTGACACTACTGTTGCATATCCACCCCTTGAGTCCATTCCTATTGTGATCAAGTTCGCGAAGGTATTTCCGACGGATTTGCTGGATATTTCACCCGATCGCGACTTCTGTATTGACTTGGATCCGAGCACTCGCCCTATTTCTATTCTTCCATATGAGATGGCACCGGCCGAGTTGAGAGAACTTAAGGAGCAGTTGCAGGATTTATTAAGGAAAAGGTTTATTAGATCGAGTGTCTCCCATTGGGGTGCTCCTGTGTTACTTGTGAAGAAGAAGGATGGATTTATGAGGATGTGTATTGATTATCGCCAGATGAACAAGGTTACTATTCGGAACAAGTGTCCTATGCCTCGTATTGATGATTTATTAGACCAGCTTCGGGGTGCTTCAGTGTTTTTGAAGACTGACTTACTATCCTCAGGATTAGGGCTGAAGATATTCCGAAGACAGCCTTTCAGACGAGATATGGACATTATGAGTTTTTTGGTGATGTCATTTGGGCTTACCAATGTCTTAGCTGCATTTATGACTTTGATGAATGACATCTTTAGGCCATTTCTTGATTCCTTTGTGATTGTGTTTATTGATGATATCTTGGTACATTCCAAGAGTAGAGAGGAGCATGAGAGCCATCTTCGCACTGTACTTGGGTTGTTGAAGAAGAATAGCATGTTTGCTAAGTTTTTTGAAGTGCGAGTTTTGGTTGGAGTCTGTGGCGTTCTTGGGCCACACTGTGTCTAAGGATGGGATCATGGTGGATCCTCAGAAGATTAAGGCTGTGAGAGATTGGGCGAGTGACGAGGCCCAAGTGTATAGGAAATTTCGCTCGTACTCTGTCAAATTCTAATATAGTTTAAGATATCGTCCCACAGAGATTGAAAAATCTATGCTATAGACTTGTAGTATTTTTGCCGCTATTTGAGAGAATCAGATTGATGAAAGGAGAGTAGTGACTTAAATTTGTAAATTACTTTAACAAAAGAAACAACTTTCAAAAGATTATCTTAAAAGAAAGAGTTGGGAGTCGTTGAATCCACTTAGTGTATATATGACAATAAAACCTTTTTTTAGTAAATTCCATAAAACAGTAGAAATAGTTCCTACACTTGATTGGTGTTATGAGGAATAAAGACCTCTTGTGATTAGTCCTTAAATCAATAAACTTATTTGAAACAATCCCTCCGCGAGAATTAGAATTGAAAGAAATAAGATAGAGATCCCTCAAATCAATAAACTTATTTGAGACTGTCCCTCCACGAGAATTAGGACGGAAAGAAATAAGATAAAGATTTAAACCTAAGAACTAACTTGAAATAACCCCTCCGTGAGAATTAGGATTAAAAGAAGCAAGTTCAATGATTTGGAATAATAGATGACTAAAAATTATTATTACATATATATTTTATGTGATTATTATAGTATATTTATTTCCCTCCTTGTTAGAAGTACAAATTAATATAATTATAATCATAACACAAAATATACTAAGTAGCGATAATGATTAGTAGAACATATCATTCCAACACAAAGTGTGACACTTAAATAATATCAAGATGAGGAATGATTAAAATATGATAATATAACATTATACCAAGTTTCATCAACTATCCCAACAAAAAGAGATTACTCCATTATGGAGATAGGAAAGAGAAAATATGAATTTAAGAAGCTAGAAATATTGAAAGACATGGAGAAATATTTTTACTCCAAAGGAAAGAAAAGAGAATAGAACAAGATTAACACTTTGTCTTCTAAATTATTGGATGATTTGTAAGCAAAGTGATGCTTCTATTTATAGGAAAATGTAGTATCTCCACCCTACGAATGCATTCCTTGAAGTAGTGCTCACACCTATGACCTACTTGACGGGTGAGAGTATAACAATGGTAGTCGCACCCGTAAATTTTGCAACTCCTTTCTTGATGCCCATAGTTGACGGGTGTGAATATGAAAGCAGCGGTGCCCATAGTTGACGGGTGTGAGTATGAAAGTGGCGGTGACACCCGTGGATTTCAACACTTGACAGGTGTGAGATTATGCAACTTCTCCCAATGTTATCCTTTGTAATTCCCACATGTAAAACTCCATAGTTATGACTTGTGAATTCGTGGTTGCACCTATTGAATTCTTTGCTTACTTCTTTAACAATTTGTTTCTTCTCTATTCTTCTGCAGTACTCTTCTTTCTGTAGAACTTGTCAGAAAATATGCGAGGATAGGATATATTTATTCATGTTATATTTAAAAACTTATTTTTATATACAAAATATCATGAATAATTTATATCCATCAAACTCCCCCATACTTGAATATTTGCTCGTCCTCGAGGAAAAAGATAATTTTCAAACATTTAAAAATCAATGATCTTTATAGGATAGAAAAATTATTCAAAAATAAATTTCTTTCATAATGCTCAATATAATCTAACCTTTTTAAGTTCACCAAATATTTTTCGTGATTTCTGAATTTAGCTTTGATCAGAAAGAACTTGCACTCTTTTTTTCCCTGAATCTTTTAGAATTGATAAATTTATGATCACTTATTCATTGAGTATCACAGTCTTGTCCATAGGCTTGCTCCTTATGTTTGTCTCCACTAATATAGATTCGACACTGTTTTCTGAAATCATCTTAGGACATTTATTGGCTTATAATGTCAGGCTTCAGGCTTGTAAGGTAAGGATATCTTAATAGTGACTTTTATTCTCCCAGCATGGAGTAGATATATAAAGTTTTTTTTTTCCATTTGATAAACTTTTCTTGATTTTCATTTCTCCTCTTTTGCAATGTCTCAAAGACTTGTATATTCACAATTTTCTTTTTTTTTTTCTTTCACTTTCTTCCCTTTTTTGGTTTCTGCTCATTTATTTATAGCTGGAAAAACTAGGGGATCTCTGTGTGTGTGCGCGTATATATGTATATACACACATATATGTAGAATATTATGGTGTCCAGAAAAAAAAATTATGGCTCAAAGAAGGGTTCTAAAAGGGAAAATGTGTATGCTTGGATAAAAATGAAAAGGTTAAAATAGGCTATGAAAGAAGGCCTAATATCATTTTTCAAAAATAAGTGTCATCAATTATTTCTCCTTGAAAAACATTAAGAGTAAGTTCTAGCTAATAGAGTGATTCTTCCTGTTTGGTGATCATAAATTTTCTCAATTCCAATGATTTCTTGAGTTGAAGACGATTGCTCTCTCTTTCACAAAGTCAAAATCGTAGACATGAAAATCATTTGGTGAAGGTAAAAAGAAAATAATCTTGAACATAATGTAAAGAACTTTTTTTTTAACTAAAATACCTACAACAAGATCAAGTTTAAAGAAATACATATATAATACTTATAAATAAAGTAAAAATATTTTTAGCTTTCAAATTTACAACTGCAGAAGAAAACTTGAAAGAAACTGCAGTCCCACACCTTATGTATGCCATAACATAGTTTTATACAAAGAAAAAAACTTTTTTATTTTTTTGTTCTTGGTCCCATCAAAGAGTTACCCATTACTAGTTCCTAATCATTGTTAGAGAGGAATACAATATTACCCACTTTGAGGTATTAAAGTATTTCCCAGATTCCATCTTCTTTTTCACCTACTGCACAATATATATATATATATATATATATATATATATATATATATATATATATATATATATATATATAGAGAGAGAGAGAGAGAGAGAGAGAGAGAGAGAGAGAGAGAGAGAGAGAGAGCCTAAACAGAAGTAGCATATGCATATATACACAAAAACAGGTGGATTAGATCCAAAAAGTCTCCCCACACTTGAGCTTTTCATTCTTCCAGATGAAAATCAGCTTAAACGAGTCCTCCAACTCCACCTCCATTTTTTTAAAAAAGATAAAATAAAACTTATGTTCTGACTAATATGTATATATATATATATATATACACACACACACATATGCACACAAAAACATACTTTAAAAAGAAATACATCTATATTATAGGCTGGTTAATTCAAGACGTTATGAGTTATTTGATCTTGGTTTATTATAAACCAAAAAATTACCTGAGCCAGTAATTAACTTGTACAGTAAATTGGTTAACCAACCAGTTACTTAGGCATACCGATCACCGTGGAATTACTCCTTTGTAGGTGACTCTGTTTTTGTAGAGGCCTTCATGAGATGCTCCGGTTGTACACTAACCTGGATATTAACCAGATTAATTGGTTAAGAAATTTATTGATGCAAATTTATATTGGACTTATGAGGTTCCATTGCTTCACCCTCAATGGCTATGGGTTGGAAGTGGGAGTTCTGAGTTTAATGTCGCCAGCTCGACTTATTGACTTCTTGGTTCATTATTTAATCAGAGTCACCAATGGTTGTTCCTCAAATTGTCCTCCAAAATATAATTTCAGCCTGTGACCATTTACCTTAAACTTGTTTCCGCCATTGATCTGTTGAATTTCAATAGCTCCATATGAAGTGACATTTGTAACATTGTAAGGACCTGCCCATCGGGATTTTAGTTTTCCTGGAAAGAGCCTAAGCCTGCTATTATAAAGAATTACCAAGTCTCCGATTTTAAAACTCTTTGGTCAGATCAAATTGTCATGCCATTTTTTTTGTTTTTTCTTTAAAAATTCTAGTATTTTCATAGGCTCCCAACCTTATTTCTTCTAATTCATTAATTTGGAGAAATCTATTTTTTCCAGCAGAGGTTAATTCAACTGGTAAATGACAAGCTTTTCCAAAGACTAATCTATGCGGTGACACCCATGAATTTCAACACTTGACGGGTGTGAGATTATGCAACTTCTCCCAATGTTATCTTTTGTAATTCCCACATGTAAAACTCCACGGTTATGACTTGTGAATTTGTGGTTGCACCTATTGAATTATTTGCTTACTTCTTTGACAATTTGTTTCTTCTCTATTCTTCTGCAGTACTCTTATTTCTGTAGAATTTGTCAGAAAATATGCGAGGATAGGATATATTTATTCATGTTATATTTAAAAACTTATTTTTATATACAAAATATCATGAATAATTTATATCCATCAGCGAGGCCCACTACTGTGACTGAGATCCGTAATTTTGTGGGTTTGGCCAGCTACTGCCGCAGATTTGTGAAGGGTTTTCTTCTATTGCTTCGTCCTTGACCAGATTGACTCTGAAGGATGTTCCCTTTCAGTGGTCCGAGGATTGTGAGGAGAGATTTCAAAAGTTCAAGTCTCTTTTGACTTCAACTCCGATTCTAGCATTATCCGTGGAGGGTGAGGATTTCGTGGTCTATTGTGATGCATCCTATTTTGGTTTCGGAGCTGTGTTGACGCAGGAGGGTAGAGTTATAGCTAGGGGTGGGCGTTCAGGCTATTGGATTGGATATGAAATTTTTGGTTTGGATATTCGGTTTTAGGATTGAAGAAATTACAATCCAAATCCAATTCAAATAAGTTCGGATTGGATTGGAAATTTTAAGTTCGGTTTCGGATTATTCGGTTCGGATATTTCAAATTTTCAGTTTTGACTCTTGAAACTTAAGGCAAACTTGTTGGGAACGAAATTCATATCTTAGTTCCATTAGGTAAATCTAAATCTTAATTGCTCATTAAAAAAAGCCTTCCAGTTCAAATTAGGATTAACAAATCCAAGTCATGTCCAACATAGTAAATCCATACCAAATAAAAGCATTCTGGAAAAGTGAAAATGAACAAAATAAAATCTAAGTAATCATCTGGAAAATAATAAAGCACTCTGCTATGGGTGACACTAGCGTGAGACTTGAGAAGTAAGAAAATCCTATATTATATTTGATTTAGTAGAGAATTGTATATTGTATATTGTATTTCATATTTTAATGGGTAGGGCCTTAGTTACTGATCTATTGGACTTTTAGAAACTAGACTTAGTAGTACTGGGCACATATGATATAGGTAGGTCTAGATAAAATGTATAAAAATTTCGGATTTTCGGATATCCAAAAATCCATAGTACTAAATCCATATCCAATCCGAAAATCATAAATTTTAAAAATAAAATCTGAAGTCCAATCCATAATCCAAATATCCAAACCAAATATTTAAAAAGTTCAGATTTCGGTATGGCCCAAACCGTGCCACCCCTAGTTATAACATATGTTTCCTATCAGTTGAAGATCCATGAGAAGAATTACCCTACCCATGATTTGGAGTTGTTGGTTGTGGTATTTTCTTTGAAGATTTGGAGGCATTACTTGTATAGTGTCCATTGTGAGGTTTTTACTGATCACCATAGCCTTCAGTATGTGTTTAGCTAGAGAGGTCTTAATTTCACGCAGCGCCGATGGATGGAGCTCGTGAAGGACCATGACATCTCTATTTTATATCACCTATGGAAAGCCAAGGTTGTTGTTGATGCCTTGAGTAGCATGGCAGTGAGTATGGGGAGTTTAGCTCAATTGATTATTTCCGAGCGCCCGTTAGCCATGGAGGTTTAGACTCTTGCCAACAGTTTCGTTAATCTTGATATTTCAGCCCTAGGTAGAGTTTTGGCTTGTGTTGGGGAGAGGTCTTCCTTATTAGATCAGATCAGGACTCATCAGTTTGAGGATGGTCAGTTGAGCAAGATTCAAGATAGGGTTCTGAGGGGTGAGGCCAAGGAGGCCATGATTGATTCTGAGGGCATTTTGAGAATTAAAGGGCACTTGTGCGTTCCTCGTGTTGATGATTTGATTAAGTTAATCTTGACTGAGGCTTATAACTCTCGATATTCCATTCATCTGAGGGCAACTGAGATGTATCGTGATTTGAGGCAACACTATTACTGGCATCGGATGAAGAAGGATATAGTATATTTCGTGGCTAAGTGTGGTAATTGTCAGCAAGTTAAGTATGACCACCAGCGATCCAGTGGTGTACTTTAGAGGATGTCCATTCTCGAGTGGAAGGGGGAGAGGACTGCCATGGATTTTGTTGTGGGTCTCCCAAAGAACCTGGGTAAGTTTGACTCGATTTGGGTGATAGTTGATCGGTTGACTAAGTCCGCTCATTTGATTCCTGTTCAGATTTCCTATACCGCGGAGAAGTTAGACAAGTTGTACATTCGTGATATTATGAGATTGCATGGGGTTCCTATTTCTATCATATCTGATCGGGGTACTATATTCACTTTCCGTTTCTGGAGAGCTTTTCAGGAGGAGTTGGGTACCCAATTGGATCTTAGTACAACTTTCTACCCCTAGACCGATGGGCAGTCCGAGCGGACCATTCAATTGATCAAGGATATATTGAGAGCTTGCGTTATTGATTTGGTAGTCATTAGGATTAGTGCTTGCCTTTGGCAGAGTTTGCGTACAACAATAGTTTTCACTCGAGTATCGACATAGCCCCTTTTGAGGCTTTGTATGGTAGGGGATGTAGATCTCTGGTTGGCTGGTTTGATACTTTTGAGGTTCGACCTCGGGGTACGGATCTATTGAGAGAGTGAGAATGATTCAGGTCAAGCTTTTGGTAGCTCAGAGTCGACAGAAGATATATGCGGACCGAAAGGTCCGAGATTTAGAGTTCACTGTTGGTCACCAACTTATATTGAAGATCTCACCCATGAAGGGTGTTATGAGGTTTAGGAAAAGAGACAAGTTGAGTCCGAGGTATATTGGGCCTTTTGAGATTGTTGACCATATGGGCAATGTTGCTTATGAGTTGGCCTTGCCACCAGGCTTGGCGGGAGTTCATCCGATTTTTCATATGTCTATGCTGAAGAAGTACCATGCCGCTGGTGCTTATATTGTTCGTTGGGACTTGATATTGCTTGATGAGAATTTGACCTATAAGGAGGAGCCTATTACGATTTTAGTTAGGCAGGTTCGAAAGTTGAGGTCCAATGAGATTGCTTCTGTGAAGGTGCAATGGAAGCATCATCCTGTTGAGGAGGCTACCTGGAAGACTGAGTCCGATATGCGTAGCTGATATCCCCAGTTGTTCGCTGATTCAAGTACTTCTCCATTTTTTCCCTTCTTCACTCGAGGACGAGCGATGGTACAATTGGTATCTGAAATAACAACCAGCTTGGTCGTTATAGTCTTTTTGGCATTTTGACCCTTCCCCGAGCTTGGTTAGCTCACTTTTGACCCAAGGGGACCGTTGACACGCTTCTCGAGGTGTTCAGGGTTGATTTTGATGATTTTGGCACGAATTTAGGATATGCAAAGACTCTTGACAGTTATACATTTTTACTCACACTCATAGACTATGTATAAGGTTTATTGAAGATTAAAGCAACAAGTCTAGAGTTCAGGTTGACCTATATTCAGACAAGTAGTATAGACAAATGGCTACTCTCATGTGACTTATTCAGGGAAACAAAAAACAAGGCCTATCAAGAACACCAGGACTATTTTAGACTCAACATAGACTCAAAACAAGACACTGCCATTGCATATGAATCCCTTTTCCATAGAGAGAAACATTTAACAAATTCAAAGACCCATACCATAGTCAACACAGGTGACTAGCTTGAGACAACATATTTAACTCAGTTTTAGGCATATACACTAGGTTCTAATGTCTACAATCTCAGGATCCAAACCTAAAGCATATTTATCAGACTATCCCATAACCAACTTAAACATTTTAAAGCCAAACAGTACACAATAGCTTTTTCCATGATATTAAACCAAGCTCAGAATGCTTAAGTCCCATTTTTTCTAACTCTTAAATATACATGATTTTGTCATAGTTCAAACACACCATCTATAGCTATCACTAATAAAATTTTAAGCTTATTCTAAATTCAGACAAGGACCTCTCTTATTCACATTATAGTATATATCATATTTACTAAGTAATCAACAAGACAGACCTTGTGCTGACCTTTAATAGCTTGTTATCTATTCAACTAAGCATTTGATCCAACTAATCATGTACCAGTCAACTAATGCAATAAAAATATTGGAAATGGTCCTGTGATTAGATCACACGAATTATTTAAGAGCATGAACTAAGTCTGACAGAGCAGTAGTACTTAAACATGGATTAAATCAAGCTAAAGGTACAACAAAGCTGGGCTGATGACATGATAAATATTAAATTACCAACTAAACAACGCAGTAGGGCTGAACTATAGCCAATGCTAAGAAGCTAACACACCTAAACATGCTTGAAACTACTAACAAACATAACTAAACAAGAATGGCAATTAACACACATAAGCATGTATCAAACTAGAAACTAACATAGCTATACCAACAATTCAGCACATATAAGCAGGAAGCAAACAAGAAATGCTGAAAATAACTGAAAGGGAGGAAGATCACCTCTTGTATGCGCAGCCTATTGTCGGGATTTCAACTTGTAAGATCTTTTGCTTCCTCTTCGAACTCAGCCACACACAAAAGAACAAAAAACTTTAAAACTTAGACTAAATCGAAAAATTAAATGTTTCTAAGCAGAATTGCCAAAACCCTAGGAATTTCAAATTTTTAATGTGCAAGTGATATTTTTCAATTGCTGGCCTCAAACAATGTGATTAGATAGAACCCCAAAATCTTAAAAACCTAATGTCGATTTCGATGCGGGACTATGCAATTTTTCAAAATTACTTGCCCTCAAAACCAATTTAATGGTTGAGATTCAGTGAACAAGCAGATAAGTGATCAGATTTGACTAAAAAATTAATTAAGCCTTTTGGTTCCTTATGAACCAATGATAATCGAGAATTCAAATACGAGTAACAACAAAAACCATTAAGAAAATTCAGTCCTTTGACCGTTGATTTGCAGAAGAAAATAAAGAAAAAAGAAGCTATACCTTGTTTGGTTGAAACTTGGTGGAGGGAGGGGGTTAGCATTAAATTCTTATCCCAATTGACCATGCTAATGTCACACCCCTACCAGGAGTATGACAGGCTCCGACCCATAGGACGGGAACCACCTGACTTATCCGTTACTTTGAACATTATAAATCATAACTCAAAGAACACCTGCACGCAGAAAAGGCCCAACATAGGAATATTCAATCATTCAGCACATATGTTCATATGCAGACCGACAAGGTCACCACAACATAACGTATATCATAAAGCCGGCAAAGCTAACAGTAAAGTATCAAGAGCTCAAAATAAGGCCGACAAGGCCACCAATATATTATACAACAATATGAACCGGTGGAGCTATAAAACATCTAACTGTACACACACGTCTACGAGCCTTTACATAGAATACAAATGATCATAAGGACAATACCAAATAGACTGCAGCTCCGAAGTAAGTGGAGTGCTCCTGAGAATCCGCTGATAGAACACCTACGAGTCTGATTCATCTCCATGCCTGCCTGCGGGCATGAGTGCAGAGTCCATAAGAAGGGACGTCAGTATGAATAATGTACTGAGTATATAAGACATGAATAACAACATAATATAGATATGAAAGGTAACATGGAATAAGAGAGATAACCTGTACATCTGGATGCCTCATAAGGCGGATGTCATGCATTCTTAGCCTTTTAAAAAAACATTTTTATGCATATACATAGTACCATGCCCGACCATTAAGGCTCGGTGTCATATATATAGTATCATACCCGGCCATTAAGGCTCGGTGTTATCATCATTAGCCCGCGTCCGGGGCAATATCATAAAATGCCCACTGCAGTGGTGTGCACATCTACGTGCCATGCTCGGCCGACTATAGTGTGGCGTGGTGTGAGAAAATACATATATATATATAAAGCATGCGTGAGAGCCCAATCAAAATCCATAACTATATCGGAGTGACGTAAGATCGGTAGGCTCCAATTATATTATGGATCAATCATCATCGTGTACCCCTCCTTGAAGGAACAAGGGTCATAAGGTGAGATTACCAACAATGAAGGAAATTAAGAAATTGCAAAGTAAGCTCAATCACCTCATAATAATATATAGCTCATGTACTTGGAAATCTCTATGAATAAAATCATCTCATAATATCATGAAATCTGTATGCCTTGGAGCTTTGATAAATAAATCCCTCATAATCATTGTCATGGTTATCATAAAAAAAAATTATTCATCTTTAACACCATAAAAACTTTAAGAGTTATGAATCTCTAACATTCTTGGAAATGAGGATTTTTATGGAATTCATGCATGGGTTGGTAGGAAAAGAATCATGCCTTTAAAAGAAAGAGGAATAGCCTTAAAATACTTTTTGGTCTCTTTAACTATTCAACGTTTATCCTTCCAAGCTCGTAAATCTACATGTAAACCATTCATACTATTGTTAGGCTCATTGTCACATGCTTATCTTAAGCCTTCAATTTAAATCCATTTAGAATCTGCCGAAAGTCAGGCAGCATCTCCCATGTTTATATGCCTAGCCCAAAATCACAATCTAATGACCAACAAAAACAACAACAATACCAACATCACAACAACATTATCAACACCAATAGGCTCCATAAAACATCCCACACGATGTTTTCCAAGTTTCTCAACTATCCAACTTGTTATACGACTATTTAATAACTTTATCTCCGTAAATAAACTGAAATTAATATTAATAAGGAGAGATTCATACCTTATTCTTGCTAGAGCAGTAATATCTTCAATATTTACTTTGAATCCAAGCCAATTCCAACGCAAGAAAAAACTATAATCGCGACTACACGTTACCCGGACCTCGATTAACACTCTGTCACTTGAAATTACACAAAATCCTCACTTTTATGTTGTGTGCATGCTCTCATATGGTGGCTGATATCTCTTGAACATTTAGAGGAATTATTATGGAGAAAAAATGGGGTTTTAACCCTTATATAGGGTGTCAAAGTCGGTGGCACTGTAGCAGTATTGTAGCACTGTAGTAGTATTGTAGCACTGTAGCAGTACTGTAGCATCACTGTAGCAGCGCACCCTACTCTATCCGGCTAAATTGTAACGTTCATAATTCTCTACTCCGACATCGTATCGATGAGTGGTTCATTGCATTAGAAACTAGACTCGACGAACTTCATATTAGGCTTTTGAAACACCTTAAAACTCCTAATATACCTAGAGATATACCCCTCGAAAATTGACCCAAAAGTCTATCCTTAATTCTGCCAACTTTTTCCAAAATTTCGGCAAACTTATTTTCTTTGATTTGCTTGGTCCTGAAATCTTCCAAAACTCCCCCTACATGATATTTATCATTTATTATACTTGATAATGGTCATGTTCTTGTGTTTTCAAGATTGTCCTTCCCGATTACGACTTACGAGATCGTAATTCGTCCTTTACTTCGTTGTTACGTACTTCCTATGGCTTGTACCTTCCAAAACTTCATGGGACGTCTCTGATACTCCATTACTACGGTGAAGTACGTGGCATGCTCATGCTCTGAAAGTGCGGGGTGTAACAAAAGGTGATGTACACTTGAAATGTTGTCATTTCAGGCAACGATGACGCAAGAAAGAGGTAAGAGGGTGGGGCGGCTAGGGTTTCTCTCAAGGAGAAACCCTTCTCTCTTACATAAGGGGTCGTTTGGCCTTGTGATTAAAAAAAATGAAAAGGGTAAGGGGATATTATCCCTTTAGTTGCGGACTAGGGCCGGGTCAGTTCCTTAGTGGATTGGGCCCGGTTGAAAATCAAAGAAGAGGGAGGGGTGGCATATATACACGCACATATACATGATATACATGTATACACATGTATATTCGTGTATATGCGTGTATATATGTGCAAAGACTTGCCACAGTTTTAATAAAATGGCCACAATTAAGCGAGTCAATTAATTTAAACCCCTTAATTATGGTCAAACACAATTAATTAATTATCTAAACAAACTAACAAACATGGCTAATTATGCAATTGGACTTAAGTTGCGAATATAACGTTAGCCTTAACTTTAAACCATGAAATTGGTTATTTCAATTATGGTCATAATTTTGACCAAACAAACAATTAAAAGGCAATTTTGCAACAGTGACCTCAATTAACTTAAGCCATGAATTTGACTATTTCAATTAAGGCCAAATTTAAACTTAGCCAAGCAATTAAAGGCTAATTTGCGATGATGACCTCAGTTGATTTAAACCATGAATTTGGCTATTTCAATTAAAGCCAAAATTAACCAACAATTGATTATTTCAATTGTGGCCCCCAATTAACCATTAGTGAGAAATTTATGAAATTAGCCATAATTAAGTACTCGAGTGATTACGAGCAATTCAAGAAACTGCACAAAAATGCAAAAATTTAAGAATTGAGGTATTTAAATGGTTAATTTATTTAATTAATCAGATTTCTTGAATTAAACAGAGTAAAATGCTTGCTAATTGATTTTCTGATAATTTTAACAATTAATGAATAATTTTTTAAAATTATCTTCTTGATTAAATTTACCAAACACTCCATATTAATTGTAAAAATGTAAATTGATTTCTTAATGATTTATAATATTATCGAAGTTATTTTGCCAAATGAAATGGAAAAATATTACCTAAATAATTTAATAAAATCATTTTAATCTTGTAGAAAATATACATTTTACTTCACTTGATATCCAAGGACTCTAGGTAATTAAAAAAAAATATGGGAAGTCAAAAATTTGGTGACAACAGTAGTCATACTAATCGCCGCTCATGTCCTTGCTTTGGTACTTCCAAAATTACTTTCTCCCTACTTTCTCTTAATGTATTTACCATATAAATTGAGTGTAATTAGCGAGAAAATGACAAGACGGTCCGTTAAATTCAGGAATAGGTTCGAAATAGTCCTTAAAGTATGCTTTAAACAATTTTGGTCCTTTAATTTTGACAATAGTTAACACTTTTGGTTTCCGTCAAATATTTAATAAACTCCGTATGCTAGATTTGACAGCAACTGTGGAAACAAAAGATTTAATAAAAAACATTTGGAAATTTTCATCAAATCCTAGACATTGAAACACATACAACTACACTAAACACGAAAAAATAGATTAAAAATATCAGAAATTACACATAAAAAACTACACCAGACTTTAAAAAGAGACAAAAGTTAGCAGAAACTACGAGAAATGCACCCCATTCTTTTTCACAGTTTCCGTCAAATCTAACAATGAAATTTGTTTAACATTTCACAGAGACCAAAATTGTTCAAAGTATGTTCTCGGAACTATTTTAAACCTACTCCCAAACATAAGGGACCATTTTTGTCATTTCCTTTATAATTAGCAAATTAGTTTAACTTCTTAAATATCTTAAACATCAAACAAGCTTAGAAGTAGAATAAAACCTTGTGCATAAACCCTATGGCGAATCAAGAATCAAGTAGGCCATGGATTCTCGAAGCATTACCTCTTTTAGTTGTCATACAAATCGCTGCTCATGTTCTCACTTTGGTACTGCCAAAATTACTTTCCCCCTATTCTCTCTTAATGTCTTCCAATTTACCATGTAACTTGAAGTATAATTATCGAGAAAATGACAAGATGGTTTCAAAGTTTGGGAGTAGGTTCAAAATAATCCCTAAAGTATGCTTTAAACAGTTTTTGTCCTTTAAGTTTGACAAAAGTTAACACTATTGGTCTCCATCAAATATTTACCAAACTCTGTCTTCCAGATTTGATAGCAACTATGAAAACAAACTATTTAATAAAAATATAAGGAAAGTGTTATAAACACGAAAAATTACTAAAAATAGCAAAACTTACACATAAAAAACTACACTAAACTCTAAAAAGAGACAATAAATAGCACAAACAACGAGAAATGTACCTCCAAAAGTGAGTTCATATTAAATCTTTTCTTCCTTCATAGTTTTCGACAAATCTAACAGATGACTAAAACTGTTCGGAGTGTACTTTGGGGACTACTTTAAACCTATTCCCAAACATAAGAGACCATTTTAGTCATTTTCTCTATAATTAGCAAATCAGTTTAACTTCTTAAATATCATCTTAAAAATAAAAAAACATAGAAGTAGAATAAAACCTTGTGATCCTCTTCTCAAAAAATACAAAATCTTGAAAATGGCGAATTAACAACAAGAATCAAGTAGGCCATGGATTCTCGAAGCGTTACCTCTTCTAGTTACTACTATATATAAACATGAGTTAGTCAAATTATAATTGTAATTGACATTTTCTTAAAAGATCATGCAAAAGACAACATGACAAGTAAAATGAGCTAAACTGAGAATATTTACCAAAAATTAAAAAATAGTAGTTCTTCGTTTAAATAGAAAATCAAATTTCTACTTTGTTTCGTCTTAAACATGTAAAATTAATTTAACAATTTGAATTAGAATTATCCAAATAAAAATTTGATAAAAAATAATAAGTATTTTACACCTTTAAATTAATCGAGTTAAAATTGAAAGTATCAACTGATGCTTAAATATTGCTATTATTTTATCTTAAAGAGAGGAAAAAAATTCCTTTTAAACAAGTCTTCTTTTTTAAAAAGTATTAATAAATTTTTGCAGACTTTGTATTCGTAGCAAATACTAATGTAATCAAGTTTTGGATACGGAGTACAAAGTACAATGTTATATTAATCGTGTTTATCAAATTTCTACTTTGTTTCGTTTTAAACATGTAAAATTAATTTAACAATTTGAATTAGAATTATCCAAATCAAAATTTGATAAAAAATAATAAGTATTTTACACCTTTAAATTAATCGAATTAAAATTGAAAGTATCAACTGATGCTTAAATATTGCTATTGTTTTATCTCAAAGAGAGGAAAATAATTTCCTTTTAAACAAGTCTTCTCTTTTAAAAAGTATTAATAAATTTTTGCAGACTTTGTATTCGTAGCAAACACTAATATAATAAATTTTTGGATACGGAGCACAAACTACAATATTATATTAATCGTGTTTTGAATATAGTATATATATACATAATATACATATACATACATATATATATATATATATGCATAAAAACAATGCAAACTAATAATGTAAAAAAAAAAGTGCACCCCATATTAAAAAATCAAAAAATATTTGTGTAATTTCTAAAGTATCCCATTAAGTCAATAATGATGGATTCATTGTCACATGCGTATCAACCCATTAGTGAGAACACATGAAATTATTGTACAACAAAAAACATGGACCCCATATTATTGCTTTTCTTCAAAAGGTTAAGTAGCCAAACCATACAATTTTTTTTTATATTAACCTGAGATCTAATATAGATATTAAATTATTGTATTTGCTATTCCTCCATGTCATTTATTTGCTACGTTTATTAAAATAAATATACTTAAAATATTTATATTTTAAAATAAGGTAGAATTTAATTACTTTTTCATTTTTATTCTTACTCTAATAAATGTGAAAAGAGATTAATGTCGTAAAAGAAAAAATAATACCAAATGAAGATCAAATAATGAATAAGGTAAATTAGTCAAATTATAATTTTAATTGACGTTTCCTTAAAAACCATGCAAAAGACAACATGAAAAGTAAAATGAGCTAAACCGAGAATATTTACCAAAAATTAAAAAATAGTATTTCTTCGGTTAAATAGAAAATCAAATTTTTACGTTGTTTCGTTTTAAACATGTAAAATTAATTTAACAATTTGAATTAGAATTATCCAAATCAAAATTTGATAAAAAATAATAAGTATTTTACACCTTTAAATTAATCAAATTAAAATTTAAAGTATCAACTGATGCTTAAATATTGTTATTGTTTTATCTCAAAGAGAGGAAAATAGTTTCCTTTTAAACAAGTCTTCTTTTTTAAAAAGTATTAATAAATTTTTGCTAACTTTGTATTTATAGCAAACACTAATATAATAAAGTTTTAGATACGGAGCACAAACTAAAATGTTATATTAATCGTATTTTAAGCATAGTATATATATATCCAAACACAACTATATACACATAGATACAGCATAATGCAAAGTGTCGCACGGACATAAGCCATCTAGTTATCATACTAATCGTTGCTCATATCCTCGCTTTGGTATTCTCAAAATTACTTTCTCCCTGCTCTCTTTTTGTGTCTTTGAATTTACCATATAACTTGAAGTATAATTATAGACAAAATGTCAAAAATGGTCCCTTAAGTTTGTAAGTAGGTTCAAAATAATCCCTAAAGTATGCTCTAAACAGCTTTAATCATTTAATTTTGACAAAAGTTAAAATAGTCGGTTCGGTCAAATATTTAACAAATCCTTCTAGATTTGACAGCAATTGTTGAAACAAAAGATTTAATTAAAAAATTAGGAAAGTTCTATCAACAATTGTACTAGACACACACACACACAAAAAAAAAAAGATCAAAATTAGCTGAAATTACACGTAAAAAAAACTACACCAAACTCTATAAAGAGGCAAAAAATAACAGAAACTACGAGAAAATGTACTCCAAATATGAGTTCCTGCTGAATCTTTTTCCTTCCACATTTTCCGTCAAATCTAGCTGATGGAATTTGTTAAAATTTTTACAAAAAACAAAACTGTTCAGCGCATACTTTAGGGACCATTTTAAACCTACTCCTAAACATAAGCGGCCTCTATAATTAGCAAATCAGTTTAACTTCTTAAATATCATCTTATAAACATAAAAAAAAAAAAGTATAGAAGTGGAGAATAAAACCTTGTGCATAAACCTTGTGATCTATCATTTAAAAAAAATACAAAAAACTTGAAAATGGCAAATCAACAACAAGAATCAAATAGGCCATGGATTCTCGAAGCATTGCCTCTTCTAGTAGTCATACTAATCGCTGCTCATGTCCTTGCTTTGGTATTTCCAAAATTACTTTTCCCTACTCTGTGTGTGTGTGTTTTTTTGTGTAGTGATGTTGAGTTATTTTACTGAACTTGTTGTGTAGGTGTATTGGATTTACAGGCTAGCTACTGAGAAACAGTCACAGAGAAGTAAAAAGCACTAACAATGTAGATAGATTGGATTTAATTTTGGTTCAGTTTGTAGGAAAAATGCAAGGTACAAACCCTAGTATTTCTTTTGTCTTTTTATCTTGTATTTTAAGTTTATGCAACTTACAATTTGTTCTATGAAATTCTTGAAATTATAAAAGGGTAATTTCTTGTTGAATCTGTGTTCTATCAGTTGGAATTTTGTGCATGAGAGACCACAGAGTGAGCTGTTAATTTGTTGGGATAAATGGTGCTTGTATTTTTTTGGGCTGATCATATGATTCTTGATGGCCCAATTTTATTAGGGGTTTCTTTTTCCTTTTTCTTTTCACTTTTGTTTTTTCCATTTCGCTTCAGCTTGTAGGAAAATGCAAGGTGCAAAACCCTAGTATTTCTTGTTTTTTTTTTTGTTCTTTTTTATTTTTTTTCGTCGTTAAGTTTATGAAAGTTGCAATTTGTTTATTTGGAATTGGAATTTCTCAAGAATTTGAGTTCTTGAGAGTATGAGAGGGTAATTCTTGTTCAGTGTGTGTCGTATCAGTCGGAAGTTGTACATGAGAGATCACACAGTGAACTGTGAATTTTGCTGTTAATTTGTTGGGATAAGTGGTGCTTGTTTTTTATTTTCAGTGTTCTTTTTTCTTTTTTATATGTTTCGTTATGGCCCAATATTAGGGGTTTTGTGGGTGTTGCTTTCTTTGAGTTGGAGTTGCCATATTGATTGTGCTTCAGCTTGTAGGAAAAATGCAAGGTATAAACCTTAGTATTTCTTGTTTTTGTTCTCTTTTCTTTTTCGCTGTTAACTTTATGAAACTTATGATTTGTTCTTTAGAATTTGAATTACTCAAGAATTTGACTTCTTGAGAGTATAAGAGGGTAATTTCTTGTTGAATCTGTGTCCTGTTCACACCATTATTAGTCGAAACTTTGGGTGTGTTCGGTACAAAGGTGTTTTCTAGGAAAATATGGGGTTCTTATTTTCTTGTGTTTGGAACGTAAGCAAAAAATATTATCTTAAAAGCATTTGTATACAATTTAGACAAATTATATGGGAGGTGGGGGTGGAGGTGTGGGTGAAGATGAGGTGAGTTGGAGGGTGGGGTGGACACAATCATGTGGAATGCCATTTGTGCAACTTGTTTTCCCTACTAACACTAAGGAAGTCATTTTTCTTGTTGTTTTCCATTTTTTTTTTTTTTTTTTTTTTTTTTTTTGTGCGTGTGTTTTTGTTTGGCTGATCATATGATTCTTGATGGCTCAACTTTATTGACCCCTCACCCATATTAGGGGTTTTTCTTTCTTTGAATTGGAGTGCCCATATTGCTTAATGTCTAAGATGGCTGCAAATGTGAATGGATTTTTATAGCAGTCATGGGTAGATTCAATTCATCTTTTCTTTTGCCATTGAGCTTCTTCAAGAGGCACATTTGTTCAAAGTAAAAAATAGACTAAGCATTGCGGAAATTTTAAGAATAGGTAGTATGCACAAAGTTGCCATTCACTTTTGTTCTAGTTTTTTTGTTTTGTTTTGGTTTTTTTTTTTTTTTTTGTGTTTTTTGTGTTTTTTGGTAAGGTTCAGTTTTGTTCTAGTAAATTCACTATCATTATGGTTGATACATACAAATAACAAGTGAGCCGACTTTACAGTAGGAAATACAATTTTAGTAAAGAAGCTTGAATCTATTCCACCGCAAACAACCGAATATACCACTCCAGGATCTTCCGTTGTTTTTGTTGTTATTGCTCTCACCTCTCACTACGCCACCTCAGTAGCTGGAACTCCCTAACGTTTCCTATCTATCTTTAGAAGCAGGGCGAATGTGTGACGAATGAATAAAGAGTTATCACAGGCACTGGCACAGAATCCCTTTAGAGCACAATATATAGATGATTGGGTGAACTTAAATCAAAATACTTTCGCTTCTCCTGTCAGTTATATCCTATAAAGAAATAGAAGGATTTTATTCATTAAAGGAATAGCAATACTGAACTGGGCTACAAGGTAGCAACTTCCTATTAAAAAAACAAAGAAGCAGTTGAAGGGAACCAACTCTAGGGGGGAGCTTATTTTGGTGAACTTACATATCAAAATCTTTTGAAGTGATAATTTAGTTAAATAAGGTAATTGGATTCAATTTTTCTTAAGGAAATGAGGTTGGGGGACAGTCCGTTACATCTTCTTAGGAGCTAAGGGCGAAAAGCTTCTCTAAGAGTGAAAGCCTTTTTCTCTTTTGATGCGGCTTCATACTGAGCTAGGAAGCCACGGAATTGTATGAAGACTGTTGTTGAACTTACTGGAAAGTGAATGCTTCATTGCTTAAAGCTCTGGCGTGATGGACAGCATGAGCTTATCACTTATCATGAGTGGAGTGATGTGACTTAGAGTGGCGCAAAACAATTTTTGAGCAAGAATTACTCGCTTTATGTTTTTCTTTTCTTTGGGAATTTGATTTGTAAAATGGAAATAATTGATGGTTCTTTAGAGGTGGTAGATATTCTTATAATTGATGGTGTTAAGAAGTGCAACCATCTGTGTAAGAATCTTGAACTCTAAATACCAGTATTGATGTAGCATCAAAAGGAAGGAGGTAGAACGAGGAGAAGGAATCAACTCATAAAATCAATTTATCAAATAATGCGTATTCATCAAAGTGCAAGGAGGGTCCTCTTTATATGCAGGGAACCTTGCACAAGGTAAAATTCTAAAACAATAGGAACTTTATCTCTAAATAAAAGATGAAAATAAAATCAAAGATAAGATAAAGATAGATAGTATCAATCTTATATTTATTTTGCTAATGATAAATAGAAGATCTACTCTAAAAAGATAATAACCTCAACTAATAAGATAAATACTAAAATCCTACAAATCATTTGTGATGTACATCAGTTGATTTCAACTGTTCTTTTGTAAGGGGTTCTGGTGATTAGTGGTACATATATGGTATCATGTGTCCGAAGTTATGATCTTCTGCCAAACTCAATGATTCATTTCCTTTCTTTGTAATAATTTCTCAGAGACTTACCCGCAAATGATAAAAGAATCTTAAAAGCTTTGCACTGGTGGATTTCTGGTGCATTTGGTAGGGACAAAACAACATACCCAGTGTAATCCCATGGGTGCATTTGGTAGGGAATGTAGAGCAAAAATTTCTTTAGAGCATTTCATTCCTCCAGTAGTGTTTAAGATGGGGTAGTTCTAAAAGTTAGGTGTTCTGGTGATTTAGTGTTGAACAATCTCCAGTGAGATTGCTGAGCACTCTATACTTGAGAACATCATGTCTTAGTGTCTGTTTTTTCCCTTTACTAAGTACGTCTCTCAGAAATCCTTCTGACTGTTAGCAGAACTAGTAGCGGGCTTAGATGGTTTGATAGAATTATCCGGGATTAAGTGAAGAAGACAATACATTTATATATTGTGGTTTGAAATTTCATGCTTATATAATAGAAAGATGGACAGTTTTGTATTTATCTAGGAATTATTGGTGAATTCCTCTGAAGGTGGTTTTGCTTAAGAAAAGTCGTGATCTAGGATTTGCTGGGATGTCATTTGAATTCCCAGCTAAAGAGCCAAAAGCTAGTGGTCATATTTTTCCTTCTTATTTTTGTGGGGTGGGGGTTGAAATTTGTATGATTGTTATAGCGATGATTGTTAGAAAAACTTGACGTAAGGACTGAACCGTCCAAGAGTATCAACTATCAGCATGTTAGTGAAACTTCTGAACATGAGATAATGAAGAATGGAGATTAAAAGATATATAACATCGTACTCCCTCTGTTCCAGTTTATGCAATCCTATTTCCTTTTTAATAATAGTCTGTTCCAAAAATATAACGGCCCTTCTAAAGTAGAAACCAATTTAATGTAAACTTCGCATTTTTCCCTCAATGACAAGCTTTTATATCCACACAATGTGATAAGACATGTTTAAGACACACGTTTCAAAAGTCTTACAGCCACAAAAATATTATGGATTTCTTAAACCTCAAGTTTCAAAAGTCTTCCCTTCTTTCTTAATTTCGTGCCCAATCAAACATGTTTACATAAAATGAAATGGAGGGAGCAATAAACAAAGACTAACTTAATCCAACATCAAATAAATACTACTACTTCTGATTGTGGAACTATTTGTATCCCATATTGGGTACATAAGCAACCAAGGAGTTTTATCAAGGTGTTTGGATTCCACCTATTCCCTAAATATTGGGGATTGGATGCTCAAATTCTTTCACCTGATGTCAACACTAACTCCACTCGTAAATCCACATACATGTGCGAACCCCATGTAGATAAGGGTGTTGAACTACATAATGTCTCACATCAGGAATAAGAGCATTCAGAAGAGGTTACAAAGGTTTTGAGCTACTCAACTCATTGTCTTAAGGTTTTGAGTTAAATGTTCAAATTCTTCCCTTTTTGTAGGGAAAAAAACAAAGAAATAAATGAATCCCCTCTCCAGTTGTTTTAGCGGAAGTGTCCTGAATTCAATCCTTGTTGTCACCTAGTGAAAAAATATTTACATGCGCTTGGCCCAAGAGAAAAGAATTAGACTCATGTGAGGGAGGGTGTTGCAGACATAAAGTAAATCCCTCCTCCGTCAATTTAAGCTTTTAAATAATACAGTTCACACATTTCAACAACTCTCAGATGGAATAATCACATTTCTGGATAATCTCCACTAATCCAAAAAGTAAAGCGAGTTTGTTACGACATGTGCAAGTTTTTATGGCATACCCTACTATTATTTATCTGTGTCATTGATACTCTACTCTTATTTATCGTTGTCATTGATAATAAATAACAAATCAAATTTGTTATTTTTAGGGGGGTGGGGGCATGCAACAGTATTGCTTTGTTAGAAAATTTAAATTGAAAAAATAGAAAAGATTGGGAGAAGAGAAACAAGAAAGAAAGCTGTTTTACTTTCTCTTGTTATGAGAAGAAACCAACAACACCTCACCCACCCCGAGCAGCATGAGCGTCCATCACCATTATGTCGTATGAAAGTTGTTGAGTAGCATAGAAAGGAATGACGGTGTGGATTTGGTTGAGGATGAGAGGCTGAAGCCTGAAGGTAGGACGAAGGTTGGCTGATTACTTTTTCTTTTGATCAAGTAAACGTATTTCATTCATAAACATGGCCAAAAATCTGGCCTTATACAAGGGGTGTGCCAAAAACTGGAGAATCTACGAAAGGAAATAATTCTCGACGAACTCCACCCAATCTTCCATACAACTGGGAACTCCAAGGGTGCACCAAAAGAAAATAAGTGATTGGAGGATACTCAATTAAGAAAAACTCGACTCTACCCCCTCAAAAACTTTGGCTGATTACTGAACATTGATTCTTTAGAATTTTATGCAAAAGGCAACTAAAGGTGATAGGGTGTATTGATAACCAAAACTAGGGGCTTGTGCCCACCAATAGAAAGTACTAGTTATAAGTAGGGCTTGAAAGTTATAACTCTAATTTACCCTATTGTGGGTCTATCATTTTCCATTTTCACAGAAAGTTTTAATCTTTTAATTGTAACCAGTTCTTTCTGACATGCTTTGCATCTACACCATCTATTGTTTGATGATAACTGATTATGTTCTTTTATTCAGTGATGTTATCAAATAATGAATGGTCATATTTATGGTTGTTCAGGTTGATTTTTTATTTCTTTGAGGAGCTATATCTTTATTCTTGACTTAGATGCATTTCTATTCTATATCATGTTCCCTATCTGTCAAGATCAAAGTTATCAGCTGACCGCATATCTATTACCAATTCTATCGTGTATTGCATCATTGCGGTAGAATATTTATCTGAATGTTCGGGTATTCAGTGTCAAATACATGTCATTCATGCATTATGCATATATTCCTCTTTTACTTCTCAGCTTTTTGTTTTTTCATTTTCACCTTCTGATGACTGAGAATTTCTTTTTCTTTGTTAGGGATTCATACTAAACATTTCAGACGCAAGCTTTACACTCAAGGCTTTGGTGATTAGTCAGCCCTCTTTGCCTAAGCATACTTGTGTCCCTTTTTCTCCGTGAACTTGTGTGCGATTATGCTGGAAAAGTCTGGCATTTGTTACATGTTAATGGATTTTAATTGCTTGCCATTGTTGATAAACTTCTTCATTCTTCTGTTACGCCAGTGCTGTGAATTTCTACCCCAAGTTTGTAATTCTTCTGCAGGATCTGCATCAATTATCCCCTTTCGATGTGTTCTGTTTGTCACAAGTTTAGCTAGAGCCTCTAATACAGTTGTAGTTTCTTATGCATAGTAAACTCTGAGTCATACTTATAAATATGGTCTAGTATGAAAATTGCTACAGATATTTTGGGGTGTAATTGGCTGTTTGATTAGTTAAAGTGGCTGATGTGGCAGAAATGGTTTTCTTCAAAGACGGTCAATCAAAACTTACAAAATGTAGGTCATATTTTAGTCCATTTTAATCTGTGAAATGTATGTTTTTTCCTTTCCCCCCTTCATATAAATACTAATAAGGTAATACGAGAGACTTGTGCTACTAATAACGAAGATACTACAGTTCATACTTGTGATGCTGTTGTTTGTATTTTGAGTCTTGGTTATTGAGAGGTCCTATTGGGACCAAAATACATTTTTATGTGTTCCGGAATAGCATTTTAGGCTTTTTTTTTTTTCCACAAAGGAGAGAGGCAGACTACAAGAATACCAAAGTTTTTTGAAAAAATGATTTTCTCTTGACAGACAATTTTTTTGTTAATGACTTGCTTTTTGTAACATGGAAAGACTTATTTCATTGATGGGTTCAGTAGTCCATCTTTTTGAATCCTTTGATAAGAAAATGGATTTGGGGCTTAACTCAATTTCAAATTATTTCTCAAGAATATGTGACGACCATTCTAATGCTCATGTGGGATCCCCTCCCCCGCAACCCCCATATGCCTAGGCTTACCATAATAAGAACATGGATAGTTTTGACCAAAAGGTAGCACCATGAAACCCAAACTACCCTTGATGAAACTTGACTTCTATAACCCTCCCTTAATAATTGGATTGAAACCACATCATGCTTAGCATCTTATCAGTCGTCAAAATAAACAATATCGCATCAAGAGATAGACTACTCAAATAAAGACACAAGGAGCAGAGATATAAACAAATAAAACCAATAATATAATTGGTAAAAGTTTTTGACATAATACATTAACAGCCCCTTAAACTTGCTAGCAAATTTTATTTAGAAACTTAAATTACAACTCGTTCTAATTGAGCACCTAAACACATGATAAAATATTTCTATTAGACACTTTCATTTCAAATTATGGAAAAACTTTTGCGCGTGTTCTCAAGTGGCTATTACATAGATAAATTAATCACTTAAAATATGTCAAATCCTTAATTATATGCGCTAGCCTCAATAAATCGTAAAACCTCACATCTGTCGCACAATTTCTTTTTCCAGAATTTGAACCGAAAGCGTCTAACAAGAACACCTTATTATGTGTTTAAGTGCTCAATTAATTAGAACAAATCGTAGTTCGAGTGTCTAAATGTCACACCCCTATTAGGAGTATGACGGGCTCCGACCCGTAGGCCGGGAACCACCTGACTTATCCGTTACTTTGAACATTATAAACCATAACTCAAAGAACACCTGCACGCAGAAAAGGCCCAACATAGAAATATCCGATCATTCAGCACATATGTTCATATATGGACCGACAAGGTCGCCACAACATAACGTATATCATAAAGCCGACAAGGCTAACAGTAAAGTATCACGAGCTCAAAATAAGGCCGACAAGGCCACCAAAATATTATACAACAATATGAACCGATGGAGCTATGAAACATCTAACTGTACACACACGTCTACGTGCCTCTACATAGAATACAATGATCATAAGGACAATACCAAATAGACTGCAACTTCGAAGTAAGTGGAGTGCTCGTGAGAATCCGCTGATAGAACATCTACGGGTCTGATCCATCTCCCTGCCTACCTGCGGGCATGAGCGCAGCGTCCACAAGAAGGGACGTCAGTACGAATAATATACTGAGTATGTCAGGCATGAATAACAACATAATATAAATATGGTAGGTAACATTGAATAAGAGAGATAACATGTACATCTGGATGCCTCATAAGGCGGATGTCATGCATGCTTAGCCTTAAAAAAAAACATTTCTATACATATACATAGTACCATGCCCGGCCATTAAGGCTCGGTGTCATATATATAGTATCATGCCCGGCCATTAAGGCTCGGTGTTATCATCATTAGCCCGCGTCCGGGCCTCCCTCGTCCGGGCCGATATCATAACATGCCCACTGCAGTGGTGTGCACATCTACGTGCCATGCCCGACCGACTATAGTGCGACGCGGTGTGAGAAAGTACATACATATATATATATATATAGCGCGACGCGGTGTGAGAAAGTACATATATATATATATATATATATATATATATATATATCCCGTATTTTATATATTCGGATATTTCAAGGTGGTCGTGGTAGGTTAAGGGCAAGACTATGTTCCAAAGTATTTTAATGTATAAGTTGTTATTAGCATGGAAATATTGAGAAAGGCTAAGGGTAAAAAGGAAAATTCACAAGGTGGCTCCTGGAAATATTAAGGAAAGTTTAGGGTTGAAAGTGAATTATGGAAACTTATGATTCTTAAAATAAAATGGGCCAAGTGGCCGTGTGGTATATGCTCATTTGGTATTTGGAGGGACCATGTATATATATAGAAAGTGATGACAAATAAGGATATATTCATCTTTAATTTAAGGAAATTGGAGAAGCTTGGAGAAGGGGACATGTGTCCACCCTTCTATTTGTTGGAACTAATTATAAATATGGACAAGGCTTACATAGCAAGACATATAACTTGGAGAAGAGAAAAAAAAAAAAAAAAAAAGGAAAGAGGGAGCATTCAGCCATGGCTTGGCCGAATATGAGCAATGGAAAATTGATCCAAAAAATTATTTCTTCTAGCTTTTCTACTAAATGGAAGGCCCTTATTAACATGGAGTAGTTATTGGAACAAGCCAAAGCATTCATTTGGGCAATTCATAAGCCTAGCCGAATGAAGGAGTCAAGTGAAGAAGGTATGTATTCAATCTTCTTTCCCATGTGTTATGGATGATTGGTGAGTGTTGTAGCATGTAGAAACGGATGAAATTCATGAAATAGATGTATATAGGTGGTGGCCGAATGGGATTGTATAATGGTAGGGTGTGATGAATTGATTTTACTTAGAATTTTAATTGTTGTTGTGGTAGATTCTACGATGAGAAATGAGGATTTAATGGTTAGAAATGAAATTGTGATTGTTTGTGGATTATGGAAGAAGTTAGTGTGACATTAGTATGGTTTCTTATATTTGTAAGAATGATATTGCTAATGTGTAGGTTGTAAATATAATTCATGAACTTGGAAGTGAGACATTTGTTTGGAAGATTGTAAGTTGGGTTGTGGTGATTGAATTTGAAAGAAGGAAATAGGTTGTTATTGCTCTTGTTGAATTTGGAAGGTGTCGGGTGAAGTAGTATGCTGATTGAGTCGTTTTGAATGTTATGTGAATTGAATTGAATATAAATGAAATGTCGTTGAATTATATGACAAAGGTTGTTAATGTTAGAATGCGTCTTGAATTGATTGTTGATGTTGTTGGTATGATTGATGGTATTGTTGTTGATAGTTTGGCCGAGTTGAATTCTCGGATTGTTGATTGATGATTTGGGCCGAGTTAGATTCTCGGGATGGTGTATTTACAGGGGAGATGCTGCCGAAATTTCGGCAGATCATAAGTGAATTTATTTGAAAGACTAAGACAAGTGTGTGTGACGATGAATCTAATGATTATGTAAATCTTCTTGGATGTAGACTAGCGATAACGAGCTTGGACAATTAAGCGTAGCTAATAGGACGTGGAGCAGGTATGTAAGGCTTACCCTTTCTTTCTTCTGGCATGATCTTTGTGAAACCGACATGACAAAGTATATGTGTGATTTCAAAGAAATTCCTATTCTTAGAGCCACTAGGATGACTAACGTTCTTGATTTTCAAAAGTTGTTTCATGTGGTTTTGACGCTTATCTATGATGTCTAAAGTTCGGTTGATATGTTTCCGAATGGTGTTTGAGAGATAATTGATATGACTAATGTCTTGATTTTCAAATGAAAGCACGTTTGATTATTCCTTTGAGTCTTTGATATATTTCTGATACGTACGTATGGTTCCAAAGTCTCTATTTGATTTGATCCATAACGATATTCATAAGGTACCTAAGATGATTGTTGCTTTGATTTTCCAAAAATGGCTTCTGAAACGCTCGTAGAAGGTTCTGTACTTCAAACGCTCATAACTTTCTTATACTAAGTCGGATTGACCCGAAACTTGTTTCTGAGCCTTCAGGTGTCGATCTACATACGTACCCATCGAGTCTTGAAATTTTTTTCTATATGCATACGTATGTGATTTGGTGCCTTACGAGATTTGTGATCTTATTCTACGTTCTCTTAATGTTATCCTTCGTTGATAGTCTCCCCTCATAATAATTGTTCCTTCAAGGTGAGACAAAGTCTGAATGATTATTCCATAATATAATCGGAGGTTACCGACCTTACGTCACTCCGATAGATACATGACTTTCTTTGGGCTCTCATGCATGCTCCTTATATGATATATGTATATGATATATGTATATGCATATGGGGAATATGGGGAAAAAGGGACATATGTTGCGCTATAGACGCATTGCCACCTGGTCAGTTGGCGTAACTTATCATCCCGGACGCGGGATGCCCGGACGCGGGACATATGTGGGGGAGCCGACGTTGTTCGGCGCTATGATAAGTTCTATTTTCTATATATATAAAGAAGAAATGTTTTTCCAAAGAAAGCCAAGCATGCATGGCATCCGCCCTAAGAGGCACTCAGATGTACAGGTTACTCTTTTATCTCATGATATGCTCTATGTTCCCATTCTGTATGGTTTATAATTACATCCCTTACTATGCTACTATTCATGCCTTACATACTCAGTACATTGCTCGTACTGACCCCCTTTCTTCGGGGGCTGCGTTTCATGCCGCGCAGGTACACCCAGATGAGTAGAAGCCATCATAGAAGAGGTTCCAGCGGAGTTGGCAAGCTCCATTTGCTCTGGAGTGTTGCCGGGTCAGATTACTATGCTATGATGTCTTGTTCGAAGTTAGAGACTTTGCAGATAGGGTCGTGGGTGTAGTATGTCAGTCTTGAAAGCGGCTTCGCCAGCCGATGTGTCTTTATATATTATGTTACAGATTCCACATGACCACAAATTTTGTTTGATTTTAGAACAACGAAAGAAAGATTTTGAAGGCTTAACTATGTTTTTCATTTCTTATTGATGTAAGAATCTAAAGAGATTAAGTATGTAATAAGAGTCAGCGGGTTCGCTCGGCTCCGAATATGGGGTCGGGTGCCTATCACACCCTAGTAAGGTTGGGGTGTGACAATATATATATATATATATATATATATATATATATATATATATATATATATATATATATATATATATATATATATATATATTATATAACATGCATGGGAGCTAAATAAAAGCTACGACTCTATCGGAGTGATGTAAGGTCGGTAACCTCCGATTTATATTATGGAGCAATCATCATCGCTATATCTCACCTTGAAGGAACAATTATTATAAGGCGAGATCAACAACAATGAATAAAATCGAGAAAGTCATGAAATAAGCTCAATAATCTCATAATAGCATTAAATCATAAACTTTGGAATTTCTAGAATTAAGATCTTCATTATCATGTTCATCATAGAAAACATCTCATCTTAAGTATCATAAGAAGTTTTTAAGAATCATAAACTTCTAACTTTTAGAAGTAAGAGAGTTATGGAAACATATATGAAATCGTAAAATAGGAATCATGCCTTTTGAGCAAAATCATAAGATGAGATCAATATCAACAAATATAATCAAAATCTTGAAACCAGCTCAGTAATCTCATAATGACATTAAAACCATAATTTTGGAATCTCCAGAAATGGGATCATCATAATCCTCATCATGGTCCTTATAGAAAACATTCGTCTTTAGCATCATAAGGATTTTGAGAATCACGAACTGCTAGTGTTTTCAGAAATAAGGCATTATGAAAGGCGTGTATGCGTTCATAGGAAATGAATCATGCCTTTAAAAGAAAGAGGAATAGCATTAACATACCTTTTTGTCTCATTAACTACTCAACGTTTATCCTTTCAAGCTCGTAAATCTACATGTAAACCATTCATATTATTGTTAGGCACATCGTTATACGCTCATCTTAAACCCTTAATTTAAATCCATTTAGAATCTACCGAAATTCGGGCAGCATCTCCCCTGTTTATATGCCTAGCCCGAAATCATAATATCAACAACCAATTAACAATAGCAATACCAACATCATCAAGACCATTATCCATACCAATATATTTCCTAAAACATCCCACACGATGTTTTCCAAATTTCTCAACTAACCAACTTGTGATACTACTATTTAATAACTTTATTTCCGTAAAGAAGCCGAAATTAATACCAATAAGGAGAGATTCATACCTTGTCCTTTGTTAGAACAATAATATCTCCAATATCTACCTTGAATCCAAGCCGAAATCCACCGCAAAACGATACTATAACCGTAACTATGTGTTACTCGAGCCTTGATTAGCCAAAAATCACTTCAAACCTTCACTTTTTATGATATATGTGCCCCTATATGTGTGCTGGGCTTTAGGATCTGTTTTTGGAGCTGAAAAATAGGGTCTTGACCCTTTTATAGGTGGCTAAAGTCGGGCCACTGTAGTAGTGCTGTAGCACGTGTTTCTGCTTTGTCAGCTGAACTTATAACGTCCATAATTCTCTACTTCGATGTCCTATCGACGAGCAGTTTATTGCGTTGGAAACTAGACTCGACGAACTTCATTTTAGGCTTTGAAAACACCTTAAAAATCCTCATATACCTAGAGATATACCCCTCCAAAGTTGACCCAAAATTTTGTCCTTAATTCTGCCAACTTTTTTCCAAATTTTCGACAAACTTATTTTCTTTGATTTGCTTGGTCCCGGAATCTTCCAAAACTCCCCCTACATACTATTTATCATTTATTATACTTGATAATGACATTTTCTCATGTTTCAAGGTTGTCCTTCCCGGTTATGACTTACGAGATCGCAATTCATCCTTTACTCCATTGTTACGTACTTCCCATGGTTTGTACCTTTCAAAACTTTATGAGACGTCTCTGATACTCCATTACAACGGTGAAGTACGTGGTATGCTCATGCTCTGAAAGTGCGGGGTGTAACACTAAATGAATTTTGCTGGCAAGTTTGACGGGCTGTCAATGTATTAAGCCAATTTTTTAGTACCATTTTGTCATGCAAGGAACACAGTATCCCTTTGATTTACAGCTGTTGCACCTAACAACCCTTCCTTTGTCATTCCTATGGCACTGATGACAGTGCATATTGGATGCAATCTCATTCCTCTTCCTCTTTCTGTTTTCGGGCTGTGATGCATTATATATATATATATATATATATCTCTTGCAGAGATCTTTTTTCCTCCTGCCTTCCACTCTCCTCTTCAACGGCGTCTTTCGACATCTCTCTTCTGTGGCTTTTACTTACAGTTTTCTCTTGATCTTCTTTCTCACTTTCAACATTTTCTCTTGTGTACTTGCCATGCTTCCGACCTTTACCCCTCCATTCTTCTTCATCACAGGCAGCCATTATCTGCGCATATTCACTTGACCTCTCAATACTTCTCTTTGACATTGATGCACTCTATATCTGCTATCTTGCCTAGCTTTCAACTTTCAACTTTCTTTCCCGTCTCGTCATCTACTCTTTCTGCAAACAATAGACTAATGGGTGTTTTGTGTTGGGCTCAAAAGTAGCAGAAGACAATCACAAGGTAGGGTTTTTGCAAGATTTTATGGTATGTAGAAAGGGAGGCTTGTGTCGGACTCAAAAGTAGCAAGGTAGGTTTTTGCTGGATTTTATGGGAGGGAAATAAGCTTGTACGTAGACAAGTCCCGCCTATTCTTAGGATTAGGAAAGAAGTAGGATCGATGCTGTCTATAAGGAGATAATTTAACTCTTAAGTCAACAAACATTAAGTGAAAATGAATCTGATTATAAATATTAAAAACTTGGGAGTGAATATTTTTTTTTTTTTTTTAAAGATCCCCTTCCCCTCCCACTTTTGAATTTCAAAATTTGAATTTCTTTCTCTCTTCTTCCCCTTTTCATCTTACTAGTCTTTACGTAATCTATGTATGCCCATATTTGATATTCCACGAATCTGAGTTATGAACCACCAAATGTCTATAAACAGTTAATACTCTAAATTCAATAAACAATTTATGATTTCATGTCTCATGATAGTAATGCTTAGTATCCATGATAGACTACAGTATAATGTTCATGTTCAGAATATGAAATATGTAAATGATGAACATATGTAATTGAGTCTTAGGCCACAGTTTATGTATTTATATCTGGGTACTCACGCAATGCACCGTCAATATTAAATTTTTGATATCTTGTTGGAGAAATATTTTAAGCGAAATCCCAATTGTCAACTTATTTTTTAATATAATGTAGCAACTTATAAAAAGCCTCTATAAAATTAGAGATTAATCGTATGATTAAGTAATTTGACCAGAGATACATTATAAGCATAAATTATCTTCAAGATACCTGGTTCTTTTATATTACCTCCTTTCCAATGTAAATAAATTTTTAGTACTTTTTTATGGTCCAAAATGAATGAATTTTCAAACTCCAAAGATGTATTTTTTTTTTTTTTTTAAATTACTCCTCTTTAATGACTTTTCAACGATAATCAAATCTCAAGATTGACTATCTCTAGTTTTAAGAAAAGTTTGGGAAGAAGCAAAAAGGGTGATCTTGACAAATTATCATTTAATTAATGTCTTTAATTAACTTAATTTAAATTCAACGCAACAGCTTCATCATTCATCAACCAATACTCAAGGAACGTATTTATAATTAAGCATTTCAACTAACAGATCTAAAACCATCACTTAGCTACAACTATTATTCCATCCGTTCCATATTACTTGTCCATATTACTAAAAATATATGTCCCAAATTACTTGTCCATTTACAAAACCAAGATAAAATTAATTAAATATTTCCCATCTTACCTTTAATATTAAATGTTCTTGAAAATAGTCAACATTGATTAAAATGTATTTATTGGAGAGAGATAGCAGTAAAATAGTAAAATACATCTTCTATTTATGATTTCTTAGGGTGCGTTCAAAAGGTAAAGTGATCAAATAATATGATATGGAGGGAGTATAAACAAACGTTCAAACATCTTTGTTTATTCTTTATTTAAGGTCAACTGCTTTTCATGCTTTTTTTAACAGTCAGCTCCTTCCCCTGTTTTATTAAAATCACATAACGATGAATCCAAACTTAATTAAGATATTTCTCCTATTCTCATGCATTGCTCTGACTGCATGCCTCGCCCCAAATCTAACTCCAAAAATTTGATGATATATACCATAAAAAGATTAGTATAACTAATGTATCCTGAAATTCATTTTATCCACCTCAATGCAAGAATAACTCCTCCCCCTCCATTTTAATATGAATGAATTTCTGGTGCTTTTTTATGGTCCAAAATAAATGCACTTTTTAAAGTCCAAAGATGTATTAATTAATTTTTTTAAAATTTTTTCATATCTTCAATAAATATCGCTAGTTTTAAGAAAAGTTTAGGAAGAACCAGAAGAATAAATTGTTAGAACCCGTATTTTTGTACAGTGGAATAATCTGGATTAATTACGATAAGTTAGGGACAAAATTATTTCGGGATACAAAGTCGGGATTCTTGACCTTCGATTTTATTTTTAGATATAAGTTGTGCATGAATTTATTGGTATGGATCAATTAGGAAAAATTTGGGACCAAAAGTGATAAAATTAGAAGTGGAAAGTCATCCACAAATTCCATGTGGTGCCCACACAATTTGGTGTCATCTTTTAAGTGGTCCAACTCATTTAATGTGGGCCAAGGGACAACAATGCACTTCATATTAGTTAAAAGATGACCATGTATTCATCTTTCTCACTTCCCACAAAAAAAAAAATATCTAAAAGTTGAAGGAGAAAACCCCCAACCTCACGGCCAAGTTGAAAAAAAAAATCAAGATCAATTCTAGCCTTCCAAAAATTATTTCTTTGGCACAAATCAACTATATTGAGGTCCCTAAGTAGCGTGGAAGCATTGTGGGAGCGATCAATCCACTATTTCTCATCTTGTGGAAACCCTAGGCTTGTGGAAGTTGAAGATAAAAAGGTAAGATTTGATCTTGTTCTTGTGTTATGATGGTTATATTCATGTTGTAGTATCTTATTATGGTTAAAAATCATGAAATAAAGAATGGTGAAGTGGATGCCATATGTATGAGGGTTGGGCGTGTGATGGGTGTTGTTGTGTTGTGATTGAAATTATGAATTAATGTTTAGTTAGTTGATTATGATCATTGTAAGGTGAAGAACAATTGGGAATCATCCATATATGTGTATGTGTAGTGTTGATTGAAATGGTTCACATTATATGACAATGAGCGAATGAATATCGCTTAATGTTTTAATCGTCGTCGCTTTGAATTTTATGCTGGAAATGAATGTTCATTGGTTCAAATTGAGGTTGTAGATGTTGCGGACTGATTTGGGGGCTTTTGTATATTTAATGTAATTGGTATATGGACGAGATAGTATTGTTAGAAGGTGAATTGTGAATACAAACCATAATTTGTAAATGAAGAAAAAGTTAGAGGGGCTGTTTCGGTTAGGGGGCTGTTTCGGGTAGCTGGAGAAAAATTTGGATTATTGGAGATGTTGTATGAATTGCTTAGAATGTCCTTAAATATTGTTGGTAGGGGCATGGGTTAGTATGTGAATGTATAAGCGTCGATTTTGGCTTGAAGGTAAGTTGTCGAATTGAATTTATGTAAGTTGTTGAATAGTGGAAAAAGAAAGCTATTGTTGTTGTATTGCTTTCCGAATTAGTTGTTGATGTTGTTAGGTTGGTTGTTGCTGTTGTTGTTGATTGATATGGCCGAGTTAAATTCTCGGGGTAGCCTATTTACAGGGGAAATGCCGCCCAAATTTCCGTAGAGTTAAGGGCGAAATTGGAATTTAATGCCCAAAAAGTCTTTAGCTAATGTTTGGCATTTTATGGCTTGTTTGTAGACCTTGGGCAGCCCGAATCATAGTTTGGACTTAGCTGGAGTTGGATCATATTGGAGAGCGTTTGAGGTATGTAAAGCAACCTTCCTTCTTTTGGCGTGCCTTAGTTTCACATAGGCTAGATTGGAGCTTTAAGGGAACTCCAAATTCGAGATCCGAGCATGTTATGATCCATATATATATATTCTTTGGCACTCTTATGTATGTTTTTATGAAATATGAACCATGATGTATTTGAAGTAATCGCTTTCCGAAATTCGCATGGAAAATGTTCGCTTTAAGGAATTTTGTAATCTCTGAATGCCATATTTTTCGCATAGAGGCTCGGATCGCTCCAATAATTTTTATAGGAGTTTGCTTGATGTATAATGGGTATGTTTTTCATAGGCGGACTCAGTTCGGGTCTATACTCGTCCGTGGGTCCCGCGACGCCCTTTATGTAAATTCGACAACTTTGAATCAAAAAGTGATAATTATTACTCCGATTTCAAATATGACTATTTTACTTATCCTTCGGATTTATAATAATGATTTTATGCATATGATTCCTCACTACTCCGCTCGTGCCTACTATGATATCGTTCGCCGGTTCCCGGGCCGGTTCTGTTGTCGTGCGCTTTTTGATATATTCCGGTGTTATGCTGTGTTTATGGTTCACCGTGCTCCTTGCTCGAGGGCCGGGTTCCACTTATGTTTGGCGTTATGCTGTGTTTGGCGTTATGCTGTGTTGTGATGTGTGACGGGGATTCGGAGATTTGAAACTTTCTGGTGTTATGCTGTGTTGTGGCGCCATCGACAGGCGGGCGACCACATTTTCCAGTGCCCTATGCATAATTTATACTTTGGGAATAAACATTTTGATATGTATTATTTTCTATATATCTGATTCGATTATTATTCAGATTTATTTCTGTACCTTCTGCTTTGCATACTCAGTACATATTTCGTACTGACCCCCTTCTCCGGGGGCTGCGTTTCATGCCCGCAGGTACAGACGCACAGCCTGGTGATCCACCTGTTTAGGACACCCTTTCTGCTATTCGGAGTGCTCCTCTCTTTCCGGAGCTTATACTTTTGGTATATATATTTATTAGTGCATTTGTATATATTCGTTCATGGGTACGGCGGGGCCCTGTCCCGTCATATGATTCTGTCGGTCTGTTTAGAGGTCTGTGGACATGTTTGTGGGTTAGGGTCTTTCTGTATGGATGTATGTACATGTCGTTTGGGTGATCCCATACGCCGAGGCGGCCGGTCCGCATATGTTGTTTGGGCGATCCTATACGCCGAGGCGGCCGGTCCGCATATGTTTATATCTTGCTTGGTTAGCCCTGTGTGGCTTTTGTTGGTATTTTCTGCGTGCAGGGTATATTGGATAGTCCGTAAAACAAAGGAAACTCTGCCGAAATTTTTCTGGAAATTACTTAAATTTGAAATAAAGCCTTGTCGGCTTCCGCCATATACTAGAATGAGTTGATGGAATTTGAGATAATACTTAATAGATGGGTTCGGGTGCTCAGATCGGGCACTAGTCACGGCCTACGGGGTTGGGTCGTGACAGAAGTGGTATCAGAGCGGTTTGTCCTCGGAGTGTCCACAGATCGTGTCTAGTAGAGTCTTGTTTATCGGTGTGTTGTGCACCACATCTATAAACAGGAGGCTACAGGACATTTAGGATGTTGTCTTTTCTTCTGATCTTAGATCGTGCGATAGAACTGTGCTATTAGGATGATTCTGTTTTGATCTGTTGTTGTTTTTCTTTCAGTGATGCCTCCGAAAAAGGCGACGGCCGCCCAGAAGAAAAAGGGCGTAGTAGGAGAGACCAGCCGGGCTCAGAAGGGTACTCGGACCCTTGCTCAGATGATGCGTGATATTACATCCCGGCCAGCCGACTCTGCTACGTCTTCATCGTCAGAGGAGTCTGGAGCAGCTTCACCATTAGCTCCAGGGGCTTCAGCTCCCGCGCCTCCAGCTCCTCAGCAAGGGGCGGAGGACAGGACACTGAGAGAGGCTGTGCAGTTATTGACCACTCTGGTAGCGGGACAGGCTCGCAGATGCGGGCGGAGAGATGATGATGATGACGATAGGCGTGACAGCCTGAGGGTTCGAGAGTTTCTATTATGTGGCCCTCCAGAGTTTTACGGGTCTAAGCCCGACGAGGACCCCCATGACTTTATTCGGGGGATGCGGCGCTCACTAGATTTGGTCAGGGCTTCAGAGACTGAGTCTGTTGAGTTGGCTTCGCATAGACTACGGGATGTTGCTGCTCACTGGTATGAGTCCTGGGAGCTATCCAGGGGTGAGGGTGCTACCCCAGCTACTTGGGACGAGTTCGTGACTGCTTTCACTCACCACTTTTTGCCCCCAGAGTTACGGCGAGCGCGGGTTGACCGATTTTTGCATCTGCAGCAGAGGGGTCGGAGCGTCCGTGAGTATAATATGGAGTTTGATTCTTTGGCCCGGTATGCACCTGCCATAGTAGCAGATATGGCCGATCGGATGCACAGATACGTGATGGGGTTAGACCGCTATTTGATTGATGGCTGTATGGCGGTGGCATTGCAGGCAGACATGGATATTGCCCGACTACAGGCTTATGCCCTAGGTATGGAGGACCGACATAGAGCTGATTATTCTAGCAGAGATCGGGACAGGAGGCCGCCCAAGAGGGCCAGATTCGCAGGTTATTCTGGAGACTCTCGAGGCGGACAGCCTCAGCAGCAGCAGTCAGGCAGACATCCTCCTCCGTCAGGCCGGGGTACACCCCCACAGTTTACCGGCAGGAGATCTGAGGGTGTCGGATATTCAGGGGCAGGCCCGAGCTCCAGGGCTTCAGGTTCACAGTTGAACAGAGGTTCCAGCAGTCAGATGAGGCCACCCAGACCTTTGTGTTCCTACTGTGGGAGACAGCACCCGGGAGAGTGTTTCCGAGCTACGGGTGCATGCTTTGTGTGCGGCCGTCAGGGCCATCAGATGAGAGACTGTCCGGCTAGAGGTGGTACAGGCAGTTCAGCTCAGTCTACCGGGTCAGCCGGTGGTTCATCTTCAGCCTCGGTGGCGATGCGCCCTGCGGGGCGAGGTACTCCAGCACCAGCAGGCCGCGGCAGGGGTCGTGGCGGAGCTTCGGGTTCTAGCGGTCCTTCGAACCGCATTTATGCTTTAGCCAGCAGACAGGACCAGGAGGCTTCGCCTAATGTCGTCACAGGTATATTACTGGTTTTCTCTCGTGATGTGTATGCATTGATTGATCCTGGTTCTACATTATCATTTATATCTCCACTCGTTGCTGATAAAATTGGGATAGAATCCGAACCGATAGAGCCTTTTGAGGTAGCTACACCAGTAGGGGATTCTGTTATAGCCAGTCAGATTTATAGAGATTGTTCCGTGATTATCTGTGGCCGCTGCACTAAGGCGGATTTGGTAGAGTTAGATATGATCGAGTTTGACGTGATTATGGGTATGGATTGGCTAGCTTCTTGCTATGCTAATGTTGACTGTCAAAAGAAGATAGTCCGATTCCAATTCCCAGGGGAGCCAGTTATAGAGTGGGCAGGTAATACAGTATCGCCGAGGGGTAAGTTTATTTCATACCTCAAGGCTGAGAAAATGATCAGAAAGGGGTATATTTATCATCTGGTCCGTGTTCATGATTTAGAGGCAGAGGCACCGACTCTTCAGTCAGTCCCAGTGGTTAATGAATTTGTAGATGTATTCCCAGATGAGCTTCCGGGTCTACCTCCCGAACGGGAGATAGAGTTTGCTATTGATCTGTTGCCAGACACTCAGCCTATCTCTATTCCTCCGTACAGAATGGCACCTGCAGAATTGAAAGAATTGAAAGAGCAGCTGAGAGATTTATTGGAGAAGGGTTTCATTCGGCCTAGTGCGTCACCCTGGGGAGCTCCAGTATTATTTGTGAGGAAGAAAGACGGCTCGCTGCGGATGTGCATTGATTATCGGCAGTTGAATAAGGTAACCATCAAGAATAAATATCCCCTCCCCAGGATTGATGATTTGTTTGATCAGCTGCAGGGTGCCAGGTACTTCTCGAAGATAGACCTGCGATCGGGTTACCATCAGGTACGGGTACGAGAGGCTGATATTCCCAAGACAGCATTCAGGACCCGATATGGGCACTATGAGTTCAGAGTTATGTCTTTTGGGCTGACAAATGCCCCAGCAGTATTTATGGACCTGATGAATCGGGTATTCAGACCGTTCTTGGATATGTTTGTGATCGTATTTATCGATGATATTCTGGTTTATTCTCGGTCAGAAGCAGAGCATGCAGACCATTTGAGGACGGTACTTGGCACACTTCGGCACCAGGAATTATATGCTAAATTTTCTAAGTGTGAATTCTGGTTATCTTCAGTGGCATTTCTGGGACATATTATTGGGGCTGATGGCGTCCGGGTGGATACCCAGAAGATCGAGGCCGTAAAGAATTGGCCTAGACCTACGACGCCGACAGAGGTGCGTAGCTTTCTGGGATTGGCTGGTTATTATCGGAGATTCGTGGAGAAGTTTGCTTCCATTTCAGCGCCTTTGACAAGGCTGACTCAGAAGGGAGCTAAGTTTCAGTGGTCAGATGCTTGCGAGCGTAGCTTCCAGTTGCTGAAAGAGAAGTTGACTACGGCTCCAGTCCTGACTCTTCCGGAGGGTCCAGATGGGTATGTGATTTATTGTGATGCCTCTGGTATTGGTTTGGGATGTGTGTTGATGCAGCATGGCAGGGTGATAGCTTATGCTTCCCGGCAGCTCAGAAAACATGAAAAGAATTATCCTACTCACGATTTGGAGCTGGCCGCGGTCATTCATGCCTTGAAGATGTGGAGACATTACTTATATGGGGTTCACGTTGACATTTATACAGATCATAAGAGCCTTCAGTACATCTTTAGGCAAAAGGAGCTGAACTTGCGGCAGCGGAGGTGGTTAGAGTTGCTGAAAGATTATGATGTTGACATTCTCTACCATCCTGGGAAAGCTAATGTTGTGGCGGATGCACTCAGCCGCAAGTCTATGGGCAGCCTAGTAGACGTGCCATCAGAGAGTAAAGAAATGGTTCGCGATATTCATCAGTTGGCTAGTCTTGGAGTTCGCTTGGCTGATTCTGGAAATGTTGGGGTTTCTGTTCGAGGTATTGCTGAGTCCTCTATTACAGAAGATATTAAGCGGCATCAGTATGAGGATCCTATTCTGGCAAAGTACAGAGACGCAGCGCTGGCACAGGAGAAGACTCCGTTTGAGATTTCACCTAATGGAGTGTTATTTCACAGAGGCAGATTGTGTGTACCTGACGTTGCAGGGTTGCGGCGACAGGTTATGGGCGAGGCACATTACGCCCGATATTCTGTTCACCCAGGGTCGACGAAGATGTACCATGATATCAGATGCCTATATTGGTGGGACGGTATGAAAAGAGATATAGCAGAGTTCGTTGCTCAGTGTCCAAATTGCCAGCAGGTTAAGATTGAGCACCAGAAGCCCGGTGGGCTATTGCAGGAGATGGAGATACCGACGTGGAAGTGGGAGATCATTAATATGGACTTTATTACAGGTCTACCTCGCACTCCACGGAGGTATGATTCTATTTGGGTTATTGTTGATCGGCTGACGAAATCAGCCCATTTTCTTCCGGTTCGGACCACCCATTCAGCTGAGGATTATGCCAGGCTTTATGTCAGGGAGATTGTACGACTTCATGGAGTTCCGGTGTCTGTTATTTCCGATAGAGGTGCCCAGTTTACAGCTAGGTTCTGGAGATCGTTTCAGGAAGGATTGGGAACCCAGGTGAGCCTGAGTACAGCCTTCCATCCCCAGTCTGACGGACAGGCCGAGCGCACTATTCAGACATTGGAAGATATGTTGCGTGCCTGCGTTATTGATTTCAGGGGTAGCTGGGACGACCATTTACCGCTTGTTGAGTTTGCATATAACAACAGCTACCACTCCAGTATTCAGATGGCACCCTATGAGGCTTTGTATGGCAGGAAATGCAGATCTCCGATTGGTTGGTTTGACGTGGGTGAGACTCAGTTCATCGGTCCAGATGTGGTCCAGCAGGCCGTGGATAAGGTGAGACTTATTCGAGAGAGATTGCTAGCGGCCCAGAGTCGACAGAAATCTTATGCTGACAAACGACGTCGACCGTTAGAGTTTCAGATTGGCGATTGGGTGTTCCTGAAAGTGTCGCCTATGAAAGGTGTTATGAGATTCGGCAAGAAAGGGAAGCTCAGTCCGAGATATATTGGGCCGTATCAAATTATTCGTACAATAGGCAAGGTGGCCTATGAATTAGATCTGCCAGCTGATTTGGGAGCGGTACACCCGGTATTTCATGTTTCTATGCTTCGTAAGTGTATTGGTGACCCTTCCAGAGTTTTTCCTGTAGATGATATTCAAGTCACAGAGGAGCTATCTTATGAGGAGCAGCCTATAGCCATATTGGATCGTCAGGTAAAAAGGTTGCGGAACAAAGATATGGCTTCTGTTAAAGTGCTGTGGCGGAACAATAACCGAGAGGAAATGACCTGGGAAGCTGAGGAGCATATGAAGAAGAAGTATCCTCATTTATTTTCGGAACCTACAGGTAATCCAATTCTCTATTTGACTTTGTTGTTTGATCAATAAATGTATGGTTGTGATAGTTGAGAAGGAAACTCCCCCAAATTGTTTGTATGACCCGTGAGATAAATCTAACATTCGCGGACGAATGTTCTTAAGGGGGGGAGGATGTTAGAACCCGTATTTTTGTACAGTGGAATAATCTGGATTAATTACGATAAGTTAGGGACAAAATTATTTCGGGATACAAAGTCGGGATTCTTGACCTTCGATTTTATTTTGAGATATAAGTTGTGCATGAATTTATTGGTATGGATCAATTAGGAAAAATTTGGGACCAAAAGTGATAAAATTAGAAGTGGAAAGTCATCCACAAATTCCATGTGGTGCCCACACAATTTGGTGTCATCTTTTAAGTGGTCCAACTCATTTAATGTGGGCCAAGGGACAACAATGCACTTCATATTAGTTAAAAGATGACCATGTATTCATCTTTCTCACTTCCCACAAAAAAAAAAATATCTAAAAGTTGAAGGAGAAAACCCCCAACCTCACGGCCAAGTTGAAAAAAAAATCAAGATCAATTCTAGCCTTCCAAAAATTATTTCTTTGGCACAAATCAACTATATTGAGGTCCCTAAGTAGCGTGGAAGCATTGTGGGAGCGATCAATCCACTATTTCTCATCTTGTGGAAACCCTAGGCTTGTGGAAGTTGAAGATAAAAAGGTAAGATTTGATCTTGTTCTTGTGTTATGATGGTTATATTCATGTTGTAGTATCTTATTATGGTTAAAAATCATGAAATAAAGAATGGTGAAGTGGATGCCATATGTATGAGGGTTGGGCGTGTGATGGGTGTTGTTGTGTTGTGATTGAAATTATGAATTAATGTTTAGTTAGTTGATTATGATCATTGTAAGGTGAAGAACAATTGGGAATCATCCATATATGTGTATGTGTAGTGTTGATTGAAATGGTTCACATTATATGACAATGAGCGAATGAATATCGCTTAATGTTTTAATCGTCGTCGCTTTGAATTTTATGCTGGAAATGAATGTTCATTGGTTCAAATTGAGGTTGTAGATGTTGCGGACTGATTTGGGGGCTTTTGTATATTTAATGTAATTGGTATATGGACGAGATAGTATTGTTAGAAGGTGAATTGTGAATACAAACCATAATTTGTAAATGAAGAAAAAGTTAGAGGGGCTGTTTCGGTTAGGGGGCTGTTTCGGGTAGCTGGAGAAAAATTTGGATTATTGGAGATGTTGTATGAATTGCTTAGAATGTCCTTAAATATTGTTGGTAGGGGCATGGGTTAGTATGTGAATGTATAAGCGTCGATTTTGGCTTGAAGGTAAGTTGTCGAATTGAATTTATGTAAGTTGTTGAATAGTGGAAAAAGAAAGCTATTGTTGTTGTATTGCTTTCCGAATTAGTTGTTGATGTTGTTAGGTTGGTTGTTGCTGTTGTTGTTGATTGATATGGCCGAGTTAAATTCTCGGGGTAGCCTATTTACAGGGGAAATGCCGCCCAAATTTCCGTAGAGTTAAGGGCGAAATTGGAATTTAATGCCCAAAAAGTCTTTAGCTAATGTTTGGCATTTTATGGCTTGTTTGTAGACCTTGGGCAGCCCGAATCATAGTTTGGACTTAGCTGGAGTTGGATCATATTGGAGAGCGTTTGAGGTATGTAAAGCAACCTTCCTTCTTTTGGCGTGCCTTAGTTTCACATAGGCTAGATTGGAGCTTTAAGGGAACTCCAAATTCGAGATCCGAGCATGTTATGATCCATATATATATATTCTTTGGCACTCTTATGTATGTTTTTATGAAATATGAACCATGATGTATTTGAAGTAATCGCTTTCCGAAATTCGCATGGAAAATGTTCGCTTTAAGGAATTTTGTAATCTCTGAATGCCATATTTTTCGCATAGAGGCTCGGATCGCTCCAATAATTTTTATAGGAGTTTGCTTGATGTATAATGGGTATGTTTTTCATAGGCGGACTCAGTTCGGGTCTATACTCGTCCGTGGGTCCCGCGACGCCCTTTATGTAAATTCGACAACTTTGAATCAAAAAGTGATAATTATTACTCCGATTTCAAATATGACTATTTTACTTATCCTTCGGATTTATAATAATGATTTTATGCATATGATTCCTCACTACTCCGCTCGTGCCTACTATGATATCGTTCGCCGGTTCCCGGGCCGGTTCTGTTGTCGTGCGCTTTTTGATATATTCCGGTGTTATGCTGTGTTTATGGTTCACCGTGCTCCTTGCTCGAGGGCCGGGTTCCACTTATGTTTGGCGTTATGCTGTGTTTGGCGTTATGCTGTGTTGTGATGTGTGACGGGGATTCGGAGATTTGAAACTTTCTGGTGTTATGCTGTGTTGTGGCGCCATCGACAGGCGGGCGACCACATTTTCCAGTGCCCTATGCATAATTTATACTTTGGGAATAAACATTTTGATATGTATTATTTTCTATATATCTGATTCGATTATTATTCAGATTTATTTCTGTACCTTCTGCTTTGCATACTCAGTACATATTTCGTACTGACCCCCTTCTCCGGGGGCTGCGTTTCATGCCCGCAGGTACAGACGCACAGCCTGGTGATCCACCTGTTTAGGACACCCTTTCTGCTATTCGGAGTGCTCCTCTCTTTCCGGAGCTTATACTTTTGGTATATATATTTATTAGTGCATTTGTATATATTCGTTCATGGGTACGGCGGGGCCCTGTCCCGTCATATGATTCTGTCGGTCTGTTTAGAGGTCTGTGGACATGTTTGTGGGTTAGGGTCTTTCTGTATGGATGTATGTACATGTCGTTTGGGTGATCCCATACGCCGAGGCGGCCGGTCCGCATATGTTGTTTGGGCGATCCTATACGCCGAGGCGGCCGGTCCGCATATGTTTATATCTTGCTTGGTTAGCCCTGTGTGGCTTTTGTTGGTATTTTCTGCGTGCAGGGTATATTGGATAGTCCGTAAAACAAAGGAAACTCTGCCGAAATTTTTCTGGAAATTACTTAAATTTGAAATAAAGCCTTGTCGGCTTCCGCCATATACTAGAATGAGTTGATGGAATTTGAGATAATACTTAATAGATGGGTTCGGGTGCTCAGATCGGGCACTAGTCACGGCCTACGGGGTTGGGTCGTGACATAAATTAACAAATTATCCATTAATTAATGTCTTTAATTAACTTTCTTAAGAGATGTGCCCACTCCAAAATTCTTATTTTGGAACGGAGGGAGTATAATTCTAGTCGCTCCAAATGCTTACTTGCTTTAATGTCAGATAGGAGTTTAATGGGCTTTACAAAGAGTTGAGATGCAATGTAAGATTAGCAGTATTTAACTATATAATAAGTGGGAGTCGTAGTACGACGAAAGGTATATTGTTGTAAATATCACTGGTTTATGGGTAATTCGTTACTTCTTTTAGTGCGTGTACAATTCTTACAAAACCGCACCACTTTATTTTCATTGCTCATATACTCTCTCTCTCTCTCGGTGTCGTTGCTTTTGATTTTCCAGTATGTTCTTCTTCCTCATTTTTCTTCAATCTTCTGATTTCTTTTTATTTTCATGTTTTTTCGAGTTTGATACTCTTTATGGGTTTTCAACTTACCTGACTTTTCAACTCTCTCTCTACAAAGAAGCAGGGAGATGATCAAATGGATATTCTTTGTGCTTTTTCCAATTAATCTTTCATTATTGCACTTCTTTGTTGGTATTTTTTGCTAGATTTTTATCTGATTTGCACATGCATGTCTAGAAATAGATACTCCAATGCATGATCTTGGATGACTGTTTTTTGATAGGTCTTTTGATTAATTTCTCTTTGTACTTTTTAATTAGTTTCTTGAGATTCTCTTTTCAGGAACAACCAACAAAAAAATAAGATTAAAAAATTATATAGCTGAACTAGAAATGATTAAGAACACAAGTCAAAAAGTTTCTAGGTGACTTTCTTATACTAATGTTACATTGTTTTAGAATTTTTGTTGATCATGAATCCAGCTAATCAGTTTTGTTGATGATCGAAAATGATAAAAATCCTGGGTTTGTTCCTTCTTCATCTAAACTGCCTCTTGGCCAGGTAAAAATTCTAAATACTTTTTTTTTTTTGGAACTTTTTTAGGTTTCTATGTGATTTTCTTGGATGTTCTCGATTCGACTATGTTACTGTTGTACTATAGTAGCAATTCATGTTTGTTAGTCATTTCTCGAGGTGGAATTTGTTGGCCATTCTTCAGTTTATCGGTCATCAATGATTAATCTCGCTATTTTGTGATGGCTAGCTACAATACTGAACCTAACTCTATTTTGATCTGTTTATTATATTAAAACGTTTTACTATTTATATATGTCAGTCAAACAACTTCTTGGGGAGTGAGTCATTCACTGGATCTAATGTCAAAGACAATATCAAAAAATGACATCTTGTTGCTATTGGGAGATGATGAAATCGACAGCAAATCTGGTGGCAATGACAATCAAGAAGGCAAATCTAGTAATGAAAAAATTGTGACTAATGATCAGCTTTCTAATAGGAGAAAGTGCCATCACCGCCACACATAACATCAGATCCAAGAATTGAAAGCGTAAAATATCTTACCCTATAAACTAATAACGAAAGGACAAAAAGACATTTTTTTTTCTTGTAATTTGTTTATGATATTAATCTGTTGTTATTTTTGTTATTAAGTTTTTTAAGGAGTGTCCTCACCCTGATGACAAGAAAAGGAAGGAGCTCGGTCATAGACTAGGGATAGAGCCCATGCAGGTCAAATTTCGGTTCCAAAATAGGCGTACCCAAATGAAGGTATAATAGTAATCCCTCCATCCCAAAATACTTGTCATGTTTTCTTTTTATAGAGTCAATATGACTAAATTTTCGAAGCTAAGTTAGATTAAATTAGTTTAATATTTTAAAATAGAAATTTAGATACCGATAAAAATCTTAACCACGTCCCATATATTACACCAAAATACTATCTCCAACAAACATCAAATTTTTCATAGTTTTCTTGATATCTACGTACTCTTGATAAGTACCTCTTTTCACATGTATCACAAATCTCCCCGTGTCATTCCTCATCCTCTTTATTGTAGCCAAAGCTTCAGAAATAAAACTATAATTCCCAAAACCATCTTGAGCCACCACAACATCAGCCTTTATCGAAGTTCCTTGGTATAAAAACTTCTCGTCAGATACAGAAAGTCATTCTGGAGGGGACTCTTGGTTAAAAGGCCCATTTAAGTCTTCTATCTAATTAAAAGGGTTTCAAGTTTTTTTTCTTAGTGAAATGACCCACTTTTTAGACCCATCCATCTTTTATGAACTGACCGATATCATATCTGGCGGACCAAAGCATCTGCTGTAACAGACAGATCATGTATCTGTCGGACAGATGCTCAATTTATCAGCATTTATACGAGAGAAAATTGAATAAATAATAGAAGGCCATTTTGTTAATTGAGGACTTGAATGGGTCTCTCAGCCAAATTTTCTCATTCTGGAGCCACTGGTGAGTTGGGAACCCTAACGAGGGAAATTCAAATATATGTTAGAATTCTCAACACTTGGAATTGAAACATACATTTCCTTATCATGCAATAATTTTCTTATCTATTTGTGCAGTATAATTTTCTGGCATATCATGAGATTCAGTTGAAGCCCATTCAAACCATGCAACTCCGCCCCTAAACACTTGGCTCGTCGTTGGCTAATTTGCTTATGGCTAGAGAATTGTAAATATTTTTGGAGAAATCATCTAACACGCCAAAGGGAAATTTCTCCAAATATGATGATAATTGAAAATCATGGAATACCTTTAAGCATGTCTGATAATTAGCCATAGTTGCACTTCGCCACGTTTGAACATCATTTGTTTTATGGTCATTATTAGAGTTGACGACGGACCTGTTAAGTTGATACAAGGTATTTTTATATATCTTAAGCAATCAGCTCAAGCCAACTTCCTTAACTCATTGAATGAATTTACATTCATAGCCGAGATGTCCTTATGAGCATTTTCAGCTTGAGCTAGGGTTGCCTTAATAACCATATTGTGAAAACTAACTATATCATAATTTTCTTCTTTGGGAATATTGAGAAAGTTGCATAACTCAGGTTAAGGTGTTTGGATACATAATGAAGCCCCATAGCATGAAACAAACATACAACAACAACAACAACCCAGTGAAATCCCACATCGTAGGGTCTGGGGAGGGTAGAGTGTACACAGACCTGACTCCTACCAAGGTAGGACGGCTGTTTCCGAAAGACCCCCGGCTCAATAAAAGCATAAAAAGAAGTCAGATACGGTTAGATAAGGTTAAGAGATTCGGATAAGAGATTTAAAGCGATATGGAAATGAAATAATGCAAGCGACACAGATAATACAGGATAATCAGAACACAGAAAATAACCGATAAGAGCAGAAATCAGCACAGAAACAAACATAGAGGCCAAAATAAAATAAAAACTTAACAAACTAGCAACTTTATCCATGAGATGAGTGTAAACAAAAGTATATGTGTGAAATATGATTTGAGTAATTATGAAATATTGGATAAAGAGGGATCAATGATTTCGTTATATAGGAAAATTATAATGCCATGGCTTGATTCTGATACCTATCAATGTAATTTTACATGTCATATTAACGGGTATAATTACCATTTATAACATATTAGCAATTAATCTTTATCATATAAATTTACCTATAATTTGGTGAAAGAAAAAAATATTATTAATCACCAACTCAACCATTATTTACATCGCAATCAAGACCGTACTGACTATCTAGCTTTACATATCCCCACCAGGTGGATTTACTTAGTCAAGCTAGTGCATTCTATCTATCCTACCAATATATTGTTCATAAAATCACCTATACAAAGCTTTGATCCATTCTATATCTTTCTTATACTTCTGTGATGTGTAGTAACTTTGTACTCTGCATCGACATTCCTCTTTAATTTGTTGAAATATCATTTCTGGCCTCTTGACTGTATAATTCCATATAGCTTCATTTCTTGCCCTCCAGATTGCATACACCAACGCAGCTAGCACCGCCATTCCAAATTGTCTACATAGTGTTCCTTTCAGTTTCCTGAATATCCTTTTCCATAGTCCTGGGTGGTTTGTAGTCACTGTTGGCATCCCTATCCAGCTCAGTATTTCGTGAACACAACTCTTAGACACATGACAATCAAAGAATAAGTGGGGTAAGGCTTCAGGTGCATTAGCACATAATAAGCAATCCACTTTCTGGCAAAAGCCCATGGTCTGCATTCTCGTCAGTGTTAGTAGTCTCCCATGAGCACTTAGCCAGCAAATAAACCTATGCTTTGGCACATTCATGTTGTTCCATACCCATCTCCAATGCTGCCACTTGTCTGCTTCTCCTTTGCACCATTTGTATCCACTTGCAATGGTATAGGTGCCGAAAGGTTTTAGCCAGCCATTCTGATTATATCCCCTCTTGAATTTGTCCCTTATACTGCATATCTTTCGCCAGTACCAACTACTATTAACAGGCACTTCATATTGCCACCAATCAGCCCTTTTGATATATATATATATGATTCACCCATTTCACCCACATATTATCAGCCTTACTTGCTATGTTCCATACATATTTGGCCAGCACAGCTTCATTCCAGACCATACTGTCGGTCACACCTAGTTCTCCCTCCTTTTTCCTCCACAGATCACCTCCCATGCAACTAGAGGTACTTTGGAGGAATATATATTCCCATCCCATAAGAAGTTCCTGCAAGCACTTGTGATCGCTTTTAGTACTTTCTTAGGCAGTAGGAATATAGATGACCAATACACATACCAGTGGAGCAAAACGGAGTTTGTCAATTGTGTCCTGCCTGCATAGGAGAGATTTTTTGTGCTCCATGTTTTGATTCTGCTTATGATTTTATCCACTAGCATATCACAATAATTTACAGATAAATTTTTAGGGGAGATTGGAACTCCAAGATATTTAAATGGCAGAACACCTCTCTGGTACCTTGTGAGCTCACATATGTCTTTAATATCCTGCATTGGCATATTCACACTAAAGATGTTGGACTTGGAAGCATTAGTGGTCAGCCCTGATGCTAGTGAGAAAGTTTTTAAGCCCCTTCGCATGAGCAGGATAGCTTGAAATTCACCTTTGCAAAACACTAATAAATCATCAGTAAAGCTAAGATAATTCAATTTCATGCCCTTACATTTAGTATGATATTCGAACCCTTGTTGAGCTGCAACCACTTCCAGGATTCTTGACAAGTACTCCAGGCATATTACAAATAGGAGTAGGGAGACTGGGTCCCCTTGCCTTAGACCTCTCTTCCCAACTACGTTCCCATGTGTGCTTTCATTGATTGCTATTGTGTATCTGGTAGTTATGATGCATTCCATTATCCAGTGAATGAACTTTGTTGGGAACTTCAATGCATACATCATTTCCTTCACAAACTCCCATTCTACCCAATCATATGCTTTCCGCAAGTCTATTTTCAATAGGCAACTCTTTGTGGTGGCTTTCCTATTATAGAGTCTCATTAAATCTTGACATATCAATATGTTTTGCACTATAGTTCTCCCTTTTACAAATGCACTCTGGTTTGGAGCAATAATTTCTGGCAATACCTTCTTCAACCTATTACATATGACCTTAGATATCACTTTATAAATTGTATTACAGCATGCTATGGGCCTGTAATCACCTACATTCTCAGCATGAGTTCCTTTTGGTATTAGTGTGATTACTGTGTTATTTAATTTCTTCAGCATCTTCCCATTCCGAAAGAATTCTTGTATTGTCTCCACCACATCAGTACCTACTATACCCCATGCATCCTTGAAGAATTGACTTTCATATCCATCCGGGCCTGGTGACTTGTCTCCTGGAATAGACTAAACCGCTTACTTAATCTCCTGTGTTGTCATTGGTTCAACATGGAAATCCCTCTACTGCTCTGTAAGTACTTTACCTCTCCTTGCTAAATCCCCACATACATGTGTTCTATCATTAGCGGTTGATCCCAATAAGATTGAATAGAATTCAGTGAATGCATCAGCTACTCCTTCAGGTGTATCTTGGATTACCCCATGCATATTTACTACTATGAATATCCTATTGGCATTTCTTATTGCCTTAATGAAGTGGTGGAATATTTTAGTGTTCTGATCCCCATATTGTAGCCATTGTATTTTACTTCTCTGCCTGAGATATAATTCTCTTGCTTGTTGCCATTGTCTTGTTTCTTGAGCCAAGTGTATTTCCTCCTTAACTGATCCTATATTAAGAGGGTCTTTCTGAATCATAGTTTGACACTCTTTCAACTGATTTTCCACCTCCATTGCTTTAGTCTCCACATATGAAAATCTACTTCTGTTTAATGTTTGGAGTACCCTTTTCAGTCTATTCAGTTTCCCCACCATTTGATACATTTTGTACCTTGGATCTGTTTACCCCAACTCTCTTTCACCTTGTCTTTATAATCATTTGCCAGTCTCCACATATTAAAATACCTGAATGGCATTCGGTACTTTTGTTTTAAAATGTCCCATGTGATAATTGCTGGGTAATGATCGAACAATCCTTCATTCATATAATGAACCTGAGACGCTGGCAAATCAAAAATCCATTCAGTATTCACTAGTACTCTATCAATCCTACTCATTACCCTCTCTTCTCCCAACTGCTTGTTATTCCATGTATAAAATGCCCCTGTAGATTTTAGGTCTTGTAATGCACATTCATCCACACACTCTTTAAATTCCTTTATTTCTGAGAATCTTATAGTGCTCCCTATTCTTTCATTATAATTCAAACATTGTTGAAATCCCCCATCATTGCCCAAGGTTCATGTATCTGTTCCTGAGCTTCAGTTAAATTACCCCACAGTTCTCTCCTAATCCCAAGGTCATTGAACCCATATACAATAGTCAACCAGAACCTCCTGTTAGTTCCAACATGCCTTACATAACTATGGACCATTTGTGCTGTGACCTCTTTTACGTCAACCTCAAATGTTCCTGGTTTCCATAACATCCAAATTCTTCCTCCGTTATGTTTTGCCAAATTAGTGGTAAAAGACCAACATGTACACAGATTAAGAGAGGCTTTGACGGCTTTTGCTCTCTTAATCCTAGTTTCTAGGAGTCCAAACAGTCCAACTTGAGCCTTATGTAGGAAAACTTTAAGCTCATTCTGCTTTGTTGGTTTGTTCAGACCCCTTACATTCCAGAATCCCAATCTATCCATTAGGAGAGGGTATAACCCCACCCCTTCCAAGTGCTGGTCCCATCCCACCTGGTGCCTCCTTTGGGTTAGAGGCATTGGTATTGCCTTGTTCTGTCCTCCTTCGTTAACTCCCACATTTAGAGCTTTAAAGGTGTTTTCAGTATGTACCACTTCTTTATATAACTTTAATTCCCCTCTTTAGTTTGTTCCTGCCCGGTGTCTCCCTTGTGGCTTATCCCACTCCTGTTGTTTGCCTTCTTTACTTGGTCCTGCTTCTGTTTCCTTCTTGTCCTGTTGTTGAGGCCCCTGATTTGTGGTTGCTCCTTCATTACATAGTACCAGTTGTGCCTCCTTGTGAACACTTCCTGCATCAAGGTCCTATTGAGTTGTTTTTCGATCCTTTCCTACTCCATGATCTGCTTGTTCTTTAGTCATCTTCCCCTTCTGCTGTTTCAGTTGCTTTCTACAATCAGTCACTTCATGCCCGAAGTTATTGCAACATGTACATAAGATAGGTTTCCATTCATATCCAATCTTTTGCTCAACAACATTGCCCACCTCCTTTTTGAACATGATCATCTCTGGATAGGTCTGATTCGGAGACATTTCCACTAATACTCGAGCATATGCTAGTCTATCCTTATTGTTGTGGCACTATCTGCTTTCAAAGGTTTCCCAATTAAGCTTCCAATTTTGGTTAGTGCTTTCTATCCCCAATATTTAATATCCAAGCCTATCAATCGTACCCAGACTGGTATTTTAGCTACATTTTCCTTTCTGAAACCCATATCAGGACGCCATGGTTGTGTTACTACTTGTTTTTTATCAAACATCTTTACCCCTTCTTCTACAACTTTTGTTCTGTTCTCAGTCGTGTGAAATCTGACTAAGAACATCCCATGATTCAGCTGAGCAATTTTATCGATGCCTAGAGCACCCCAAATTCGTTTAAAAAACCCTTCCATAACTACAAGTGGTGGATTTGACCCTAATACACAGCATATCACAGCAGATTTCCAATAGTCAAGCTCTTCTTGTATATCCTCCATTGTAATCTTAACTTGTTCAACTCTATTCTGTTCCTTTTCCCTCGTCAGATCAAAACCCTCATTCGCCGGTAAATTTCTCACAATTTTACTCCATGAATTAGCTGCTGGGTTTGCGTCTTACCTGAGTTTGTCGATGTACCTTCCTCTGCTTCTACAATATCTGAGAAGAGCTCTCACGTAGAGAGAGAAATGAACATACATAAAAAGAATACTATCTAATTTACCTATAACTAGTATACTTGTCCGCGCTTCGCACGGTCATAATTTTTGAAAAATATGATTCAAATCATAAAATTATGTATAAATTTTTTGACAGAAAAAAATTGTGAAAAATATTATAGGTTAAGTATGAAAAATCAATCTAACTCAATAAAGGTTTGAATGAGAAAATCATAAATAATGATTCGACATTATTTTAGTGGAGTAGAACACGTCATAATAAGAGGAGTTCACATAAAATGAGAAAATATTATGTGATAAAAAAAATTGCATGTAACAATATTAAAATTTTAATGCAATATATATGATAAGAAAAAATAAATAAAGATTCATAAAAATATTAAATAAAGAAATGAATTTTATAGAAAAACAATTTTCGAATTCTCTTCGCTCGTTAAAGTAATCATTTCAAAGCAAACTAAATTTTGCTAATTTATTGCAATACAAATTCGTCTAGGATGAACTAATACTTCTAAAAAGGAATATTCGGTAAGGAAAACTTCACAGAAATTTTTAGTGGATTAATCTTACAAAGCTACAAAATAAACCATTTTCAAAAAGGAATAAGATGCTCGATAGGACATCAATTCTAATATCATAAGTATTTCTCATAGGAATGTCTGCAAATTAATCGAATTATATTAAATCTTCAGAATAGATCAATGTAATTTAGGAGAAATCAATAAAAGGACATCAATTCAAAATCTTAACTTTAGAATTGAGAGACATCGAGAATTGTTGGCTATTTCTTATGCCTGAATGTTTGAGGGAAGACGATTAAAGTTGCTTTAGGGATGATTTTAAAGCGTCTAATCTTTTGGGTATTATTACCCTTTTGAAGAATAAGAAGTAGCTGCAAAAAAGAAAGATATAGAAGTTATTATTTAACATCAAGAGAGTGTGAAAATCAGTAGTTGGAAAGAATGGGAAAAAATGGTGATTTCTTTGAATTCCTACAAGAACCTTGAATTTGTGGGATCATTTCATCATATCTCATTACACAATGCTGCAGAAAATAATTGATAAACATTTGATGAATTGATAAATATTATTTGTATGAACGGAAGAGAAGTAAAAAAATTGTAAGTATTTAAAAGCTTGTATTTTCTTTTAAAGAGCATAATAAAGAACGGAAGAGCAGTAAAAAAAATTGTAAGTATTTAAAAGCTTGTATTTTCTTTTAAAATCATAATAAAGACAGGAAACTCAAGAGACTTAAATGAAGAATTTGTAACTAAAATCTCATGAGATTGGTATTAGACATTTCTAATTAGAGGAATAAGGAAAAAAAGGCCTTTTTAAAAATTAAAAAGAATTACGTTTCTTGGCCAAAGAGAGGTGCCACATCACCTTCCTCATTCTCGGAATTTCATCTCTGCTATCTTGGAATCTTTCCTTAACCCACTCAATGGTGTTGTACCTGCTTCAGAAGGTAAATTATGAATAAAATCATTTAATTGCAATATCCGAGGAAGCTAATTCATCCGACCAAATTGAGAATACCGTTTATATATCCACACCACAAAGTGCAAAGTGTGAGGCATCCCCTCTGGGTCCTACACATACTCAGGTATTGTCTATGCCAGGGTACAGCCCGTCCGCCCAAGGCCTTCGCCCCAACCCTCATCACGCTGCAGCGCTACGGGGGGTCGAACGCGGAACCTCTGGCTCCTTTACATTCCCCAGAGGGAATCGCCTCCAAAACCTCCAGCCCCACGCCCAAATCCAGGCCTTCCACCACCACCCTACAGAAATTAAAATTATAGTTAAGATTTAATACTGTTGTCAGAAACGACAGAGAGTGGAGAGCCTAAAATCATGAGAAGACGAACAAATTAGATGGTTATTACTCTAGCTTAATCAAGACTAAGAAAGCCAAGGATCCAAAAGCAGGATAAATGAGAGCATCCACAAGTAAGATTAGTATTATTAATCAACAGAAACCATAATATTAGAGGACATTAGTGTCCAGTTCTTTTGAACAGGTAACATTTCGACCACATCAATTGTGGTGCGGATCACATATTGCTCAAAGCGGAAAAAAAATCAAGGGGACAGAAAAGTTGTACCAAGAGTACTAAACAATCAACATCCTGAAATACATTTTTTCACTTCTATAAAAGTTCAGTGATGGGGAAACCCAAAATGATATGGGCAAAATTGGAAGTTCAGCATAGGAGAAAACTAACATGGGGACATCTGAATAAAATCCACTACAGTGCTATATCCTAAGCGAATCTTTATAGCGTAATTGTTACCCCATTGGCAACTACTAAATGCATCAAGGCGGGAAAACAAGGTAGAAAGCAAGATAATAACAACACCAGGATTCTACAATTCAGCAAGTAAATCGACACATTGGCACCAGAGAATGGCAGGAACGTTTTACCATGGCACGTTTTCCCCCATTTCAATTCCTCTTGAGATGAAGGAAAGTGACTTTAGTTAAACAGGAAAAAATGACAGAAATGTCGGTAAGCCTCATGCAATACAGAAAATCTACGAAAGGGTGCACGAGCACTCTTATATCATACACTTGATAATCCAGCTAAACGGATTGAAAACATAAGGACGTGAGGGCAACTAAAACAGGTTTTGCTATGTACCAGGGCGGAATTTAAACTCAAACATGCTTCGAAAATCTAACACAATAAATAAAGAAAAATCATTTCTACTTACCCTAAATGCAGGCTGGTAGTCAGCTGGAGCTCCACCTTTCTCGCCTCCAAATTCACCAGGTGGACCTCTTGGACCAGCACGATACCCTTCCCTATCACCAAACCTTGGCCTATCACCCTCGAACCTTGGTGGTCCACTGCAAATACAAAGGAAGATACACCAAAATCAATTCAATCACTCAAATATTTATTTTTTCAACTCAAGCAACACATGAGGTTGTGAAAGTTACCGGGGCCTATCGCCTGGCGGTCCACCCATGGGACGACCAAGAGGCTTGGCGGACTTCTTCAAAGTGGCAGGGACAATTTCAGAAGGAAGATTGAGGTAAGTCCTGAGGAACTCAATGCCATCATTGGTAAGATACCAGTAGTAGTGCATCCAAGCAAAGGTCTCACGCACATACTCCTTCGACTTAAAGCTCTGCATCAGCTTGATCACTTGTAGGTTCGGCACATCAATGTTGGGATGTTTCGCCAAATTGTAGTCCTTCTTAGCGAAGCATACTCCCTCTACAATGCCGTAAATGTAAAATTCACAATAAATATAAACATCATTTAACTATTTCCAAAAGCATCCATATATAAAAGGGAAAAGGGTAAAAAATGCCCCTCTACTTTGGGAAAAGGGCTAAAAATATCCTCCGAACTAATTTTGGGTCAAAAATACCCCTCCCGTCATTAAAGTTTTCAAATATGCCCGTCTTAACGGAAATCTGCAACATAATCCAATTTCATTTTTAAACCCGCTCTATTTAAAATTGACCCAACTACATAAAAACCCCATATGCGACCAACTTGTTCGCGAGTCCTACATCTGGAGCCACTAGGCATAGGAGCGAGCAACCCATATGCGTTTGTTGGAATCAACTTGACTATTATTCTCCCGAAAGTACTGTGCAATGAAGCAATTTCATCATGTTTGATCTTTAATGAACTTCTATAGATTCACATGTTGTGGTTATTGTGTTATGGCACGACGAAGCACTTGCAATCTGTTCTATTTCAAAGTAAAATAGTCTCCCAGCAATGATAGATCTTTCCATTTCTTTAACTTCAGAAGAAAGGGTTAACCTTCTCTGTGATCCTTGGAGAACTCCATTGGTTTCTTCAACAAAATTAAGAAGCAAATGGAACCTGCTAATCTTGAAAAGATTTATGGGAGTCCATTTATAAATTTCCTCCGAAAAGGATTCTGCTGAGTGTGAACTTTGAACAGAAAGTTGATACAAAATTATCTTTTTGCTTTTGGCTATGTGGATCTTCAGCCATTGCAGGTCTTTCTGGGGGAAGTGAACAGAGAGCCCATTTCAGGACCCCCATTTGAGCCATAGCGGAAGTTCCTAAATTTTTGCAAGTATAACCGTTTTAAATCAACTTTAGACCCTCGCGTTTGAATTTCAGACATACACATATGAAGTGTGGCTTGCCATAGCCTAACATAAGAGGAGCAGGTAAACTTAGACAAATGTCTGAAGTTAGACCTTGCAGTCCCAGACTTCCGATATTCTCGTCTAAAGTTTGGCTTGCAACTCCAAACTTCCGGCACATTTGTTTGAAGTTTGACCTGACAGTCCAAAGCTTTCGACATTTTGGTTTGAAGTTTGACGTGACAGTCCAAAGCTTTCGACATTTTGGTTTGAAGTTTGACCTGAAAGTCCAAAACTTCGGACATGTTTTTCTAAAGGTTGGCATGTCAGTTCAAAAAAGTTTGGCATGACACAAGGCTACTGTCGGCAGGGATCTTGAAGTTGTTAACTTCTTATCAGAGACTGTCATTGCACGTTCTCATTGTTTCGAAATTGATATACTCCGTATGTAACTTCTTATACTTAGTGATATATACATTTTATATAAAGTACTATATTGAGATCTTGTGCAGAAACCAAATCAATGCATAGTTTTAATGTACATAACATTAACTTAGTTGAAAAAATATAAGCTTAGTTATAAGACTCTTTGCTATGTTCATCGGGTCCGATGGTCTAGGAAATTCATAGTAACTGCAAGCTTCAGAACCATAATTCATAGTAACTGCAAGCTTCAGAACCATAAAGTTGCGCAAAACAAACTAGTAATCCACTTTAGTGGGGGTGTTAGGATTTTTACTAGGAGAACTAAAAAAATTCAAAATATCAAGAAGTAAACGCAGGAAGAAGTTACAAGACACAACTATATATACATAAATAAATCCTCACATCCCTGCCCGTGCTCCACTTGTCCATTCTCACTACAAAAGAAAATATACGTTGACTGTATTATCTTTCAACATGTTGAGAAGTTTTATATTTTTAAAAGAAACTGTAACACATAATATCTACCATTTCTCTGTAACACAGGATCTATTGGTGGTACTTCTATCGAATTTGGAGTTATATTGCTGGAGAAAAGAAATTCCATTTATATAACATTTTTATATCAAGTTTTGGTTGTTTTATCTTCTCTTGCAGAGTTGTAGCTAATAGAAAATATCGCAATAATTATAAACGATTATCAGTTTTTCATTTATGCTAATTGTTTGTAGCGCAGATACATGATAAATCTATGAAGTTGTATGCTCCATGGTATATAGAGGACATGATTTTTCACTTTTAGTATATTTTTTTAAGGTGATAGTCTCATGTAGGATTTATACAGCATCAAACATCTATGAACAAATTGATTTGTCTTAGGGAGTGGAGAAAGGATTGGACAAATAAATAGTACTTACAGGATGATTGAGGTACGTGTGTTATTTTTCCAGCATTTCGTATTCATGTTATAAAATGATAATATATTTACGACAGTGTTAAAATTCAAATTTCTCATTTTTACTTTTAAAGTTGTTCATTTTGGAATTATTATTTTACTTCTAATTTTACTTTATTTTACTATGCAGCTAATATTTTCCATATTACAAAAGATATTGTTTAGTTAATTTCTCTTTGAATGACATTTCCAAAGTTTATATTAATTTTAATGATTAAAATGGTCAAACTTATACAAAGTTTGATTTAATTTTATTTTCACTAGATTGTGATCAGGTTCATTTTTCTCTTATATTTCTCTCAAAATAATTGCTGAAAATTAAAAATCACTCCATCAATAAGTTTATAATTATCCACATTCATTGCTTAATTAAAAGGGAAAAGATATTTAATTTTATTCCAATACTTAATGTGATTGATTTATATTAAATTTATTACTAAAAACAAAGAGCCTGTTTGGATGGGCTTAATCTGTATTCCTCATAATCATTTTCAGACTAAATTCAAGTGAAGATTCTCCTTACATTTCTCTTCTGATTAAAATTTATGGGTATGTCCTTTTTTAATTGAATTGGTTTTTCTTACCAACTTAGTTGTGATTACAATTTCATACACCCTGATCTGTTTTTTAGAGCAATCTATATTAATTGCAAACATGGCTAAATTCATGCCTTCAAAGATAAGAAAACAAGTTAAAAATGAATGTCGTTCGAGTGCTGCTGCTGCTTCCGGTGTCCTGTGTCAGTGGTGGGCTGGTGGCTGTCGATAGTCACGGTGGTGGTTCCGTGAGTATCTCCGCGCAATGTCCCCCTCTGTTTTGAGAGAGAGTGTGCATGCTAGATGCTAGATGGCTTGGGACTATAAGAATCCTTGGAGAATAAGACTCCAAGTACTCAGTTTGAAGAATTAATCATACAAGCTTTTGCACCCCTTTTTTTTTTTTAATGTTTGTTTGTTGATCTTTATGTTGCCAATCTATAAAGTTTTGTATCATGTAAACTTTTCATTTAGTAGGATGATTGTTTTTGTCTTTTATTTTCAAATTTCCTATTAAATATTTGTTTTGTAAATTAGAATATTTATGGTCTATACAATTGTGCATACCCACGGCTACACACCTACAACACACACCCACTTTGCAAACTTCCATTTTTCCATACAATCAACACATTTCTATATACTACAACACAATCAAAACTTCATAACACAATAAAAAGGTAGAAATTCTTACCTTTTCTTCAAGTCTTCTTCACTTGGAGATGTGATCACTTTGGTGATTCTAATGCTCCCCACTCCAATCCAACTATACCAAGTTACAAAGGAACCTTAACTTAGTAGGAAAACCACAAAAGAAAAATTTTAGGAGCAAGATTTTTGGTGGTGAATTTTCCACACCAAACCCGAAATGCCTTCTTTTTTTTGCTCTTGTTTTGCTCTTCTTTCTCTTCTAAGTCTCTTGAACCTTCTAAGGGATAGTGATCCCTTTATAATTAATTAGCACATGGAAATATTCATTAAAGCCATGGGTTGGGCCTCACTTGGCCGGCCACCCCTTAAACATTGGGCCTAAATTTTTATTTTATTTTTTTGGGCCAACTCGGTTGGTCCCGAGTTGGGCCTAGCCCACTGACCTTTCGACCTTAAAACGTTCATAACTCCTTGTACCGACGTCACCTGGGAACCCACGACCTATGGATTGAAAGCTAATTCAATTATCTACAACTTCTATTTCAAGGTATTTTCGAAATTCCAAACTTACAATACAGTTTTTGCCCCCCAAAGTCAGGTCACCCGAAAATGTTTTCTTAAAAATATTCGTTTGGAGGGTTTCCACTTTGATTTGGTCCAAAGGTACTTCATGAGTTGTGTTTAACTTTACATATGTGATTCATATGACTTTTCAGATGTTCCAAAAAAAATCTCGGTATGTGGGCCCCACCCCAGCAGATGCTCCGAGGTTCAAAAATACGGGATATAACATGATGCCTCTCAGCCATGCTTGAAGCCTCGGACTTGGCAGTGCCTAACTCCTCCCGGAGTTGAGAAATGGCGGTTTCGAGCTCGCCGAGTTTTGAAAGATATTATGAACACCTAATAAATAGGCCAACCCGAGAATTTAACTCGCTCAAAATCAACAGCAACAACCACAATAACCAACCTAGCAACTCCAATAACCAATCCGAAAGACAATATTACATTAATACTCTCTTTTTCATCATTCGACAACTTTTCAAATATTCAATTCAACGGCTTACCTTCAAGCCAACATCAACGCCTATACATTCAAATACTAACCCAAACCCATACTAACAACATTCAAGAACATTCTAAACAATTCACATAATATTTCCAACGATCCAACAATTTCTCCAAATTGGGCCGAAAACAGCCCCTAAACTATAACATAACGATGCCCGAAATTCTAACGAACACTTACAACACACCAAGCAGCCCATATACACTTCTTACGCCTTATTTCATGCCATCTTTTCAGCAAATTTCAGGGAAATACAACAGCAGCCACACGACACCACATCATCTATTCATATGCAAGTAAATCACATTATTATCTCTATACTCCTTACAACAACCCACAACAATTTTAACTCCAACTCTAACCATTAAATTCCTTCATTCTCATCACATAATCTATGATTACAACAACCAAAATATTAATTCAAATCAGTCCATCAAATTTCAATTAAAAACAGCCCCTACGGCATTCAACAACATTTCAACAACATTCCAACATTCGTGCAATTCATGTTACCAAGTTACAACTATGCTTCAACATCAAGATACATAATTTCACACATACAATTTACATTTGCATATTCCCCACACGTCTAACTTCATCATCAAACACATAGAAAAAATGATCAACTCTTACCTTAACAAGTTGGCTTTTTCTACTTAGCTAGAATTTATGAAATGAACTAATACTTGTTCTTGTTGCTCCAAATGAATTCTCCACGTTATTATCACCTTCCTAAGGGCTGAAATACCTAGAAAATCTGATTTTTGGATCAACAAATTTGAGCTCCAATTTTGCTAGCCATGCCCGAATGCCATGGCTTATGCTCTCTATCTCTCTAGCTTGTATATCAACGTTTCCTTCACGTATACACCATATTAAACCTTTAATCCAAATTGATAACATGAGTAGGAGGTTGAAATTACCTTTAGCAATCAGAATCTTCAAGAATCTTGTTTCTCTTTCCAGTTGCTTGCTTAACAACACAAAAAAAAAAACTTAAGCTACAACTTCTCTTTAACTAATATCATGTCAAGGGTCTAGGATTTAGCTTACATGATGGCTCAATTAGAAAGGGGGTTTGGGAGAGAAAATAAGGGTTTTGGACCTGTTTTAGGTCGTGTGAAATGATATAGGGCAAAGTGGTGACTTATCTATTGAGTTTAATGGGCCTCATGGGCCGAAATGTGAGTGTTTGGGTCGGGTCCAAACTTGCTGCCCTGCCAGCCCAACTTGCATCGTCCATATCTCCTTATCCCGATATCATTTTGATGAGCGGTTTGTTGCATTACAAACTAGACTCGATGAACTTCATTTTAGGCTTTTGAAACACCTTAAAACTCCTCATATTCAAGGAGATATGCCTCCTACAATATAGACTAAAATCGGGTCCGAAATTTTACTGAAGTTGTTCCGATTCATTTCGTTTAACTTCTAATCCTCTTCCAACCTTATGTAACCTCTTATGCATACATATACACACTTATATACATCAATAAAAATCCATATACACATCTCGAAGGGTCCAAAGAATCACAATAACCTTAAGCATAACTAGAGAACTCACAAAGCTTTGACGAAACTCCAATCGCAAAAGTATATTCATATCTTTTGTCCATCCTCTATATCATTACTAATAATCTCAAATACTTTAAAAGGTCACTCGCATTACCCCATATACATACTCATAACGCGATTTTAAATCCTTTAGGTTACCATGTCACCTCGGGATACTTAAGGCAACCATATATATAACGATATTCTTACTAACTCGATTAACTTTCCTTGAACCTTCATAACTCATTTTTTTTTCTTGTTTTACTTCAAGTAACACGGATTATTATGGAGTGTAACATTCTCTCCCCCTTAGGAACATTCGTCCTTGAATGTTAAATTGGTCCCGTAAGGTTCTATAAAAAAAATTCGGAAAGGTTTCCTTTATCGTCATAACATCTAGTCTTATCAGACAATCAATTTTTTTTTGAGTCGTAAGCGAATCATTCAATTCCCAACTGCCTGTTATACTGCAAAAGTAGTTCAGTCGGTAGGAGTGCCCCTGAGTGTTCACTGGTCGCCACCCGAGATCGATTCTCGGCTCTTAACACAATTTTTTTGTGAGGCATCCCCTCTGGGTCATACACATACTCAGGTATTGTCTATGCCAGGGTACATCCCGTCCGCCCAAGGACCCAGAGGGGACGGGCTGTACCCTGGCATAGACAATACCTGAGTATGTGTAGGACCCAGAGGGGATGCCTCACAAAAAAATTGTGTTAAGAGCCGAGAATCGATCTCGGGTGGCGACCAGTGAACACTCAGGGGCACTCCTACCGACTGAACTACTTTTGCAGTATAACAGGCAGTTGGGAATTGAATGATTCGCTTACGACTCAAAAAAAAATTGATTGTCTGATAAGACTAGATGTTATGACGATAAAGGAAACCTTTCCGAATTTTTTTTATAGAACCTTACGGGACCAATTTAACATTCGAGGACGAATGTTCCTAAGGGGGAGAGAATGTTACACTCCATAATAATCCGTGTTACTTGAAGTAAAACAAGAAAAAAAAATGAGTTATGAAGGTTCAAGGAAAGTTAATCGAGTTAGTAAGAATATCGTTATATATATGGTTGCCTTAAGTATCCCGATGTGACATGGTAACCTAAAGGATTTAAAATCGCGTTATGAGTATGTATATGGGGTAATGCGAGTGACCTTTTAAAGTATTTGAGATTATTAGTAATGATATAGAGGATGGACAAAAGATATGAATATACTTTTGCGATTGGAGTTTCGTCAAAGCTTTGTGAGTTCTCTAGTTATGCTTAAGGTTATTGTGATTCTTTGGACCCTTCGAGATGTGTATATGGATTTTTATTGATGTATATAAGTGTGTATATGTATGCATAAGAGGTTACATAAGGTTGGAAGAGGATTAGAAGTTAAACGAAATGAATCAGAACAACTTCAGTAAAATTTCGGACCCGATTTTAGTCTATATTGTAGGAGGCATATCTCCTTGAATATGAGGAGTTTTAAGGTGTTTCAAAAGCCTAAAATGAAGTTCATCGAGTCTAGTTTGTAATGCAACAAACCGCTTGTCAAAATGATATCGGGATAAGGAGATATGGACGATGCAAGTTGGGCTGGCAGGGCAGCAAGTTTGGACCCGACCCAAACACTCACATTTCGGCCCATGAGGCCCATTAAACTCAATAGATAAGTCACCACTTTGCCCTATATCATTTCACACGACCTAAAACAGGTCCAAAACCCTTATTTGCTCTCCCAAACCCCCTTTCTAATTGAGCCATCATGTAAGCTAAATCCTAGACCCTTGACATGATATTAGTTAAAGAGAAGTTGTAGCTTAAGTTTTTTTTTTGTGTTGTTAAGCAAGCAACTGGAAAGAGAAACAAGATTCTTGAAGATTCCGATTGCTAAAGGTAATTTCAACCTCCTACGCATGTTATCAATTTGGATTAAAGGTTTAATATGGTGTATACGTGAAGGAAACGTTGATATACAAGCTAGAGAGATAGAGAGCATAAGCCATGGCATTCGGGCATGGCTAGCAAAATTGGAGCTCAAATTTGTTGATCCAAAAATCAGATTTTCTAGGTATTTCAGCCCTTAGGAAGGTGATAATAACGTGGAGAATTCATTTGGAGCAACAAGAACAAGTATTAGTTCATTTCATAAATTCTAGCTAAGTAGAAAAAGCCAACTTGTTAAGGTAAGAGTTGATCATTTTTTCTATGTGTTTGATGATGAAGTTGGACGTGTGGGGAATATGCAAATGTAAATTGTATGTGTGAAATTATGTATCTTGATGTTGAAGCATAGTTGTAACTTGGTAACATGAATTGCACGAATGTTGGAATGTTGTTGAAATGTTGTTGAATGCCGTAGGGGCTGTTTTTAATTGAAATTTGATGGACTGATTTGAATTAATATTTTGGTTGTTGTAATCATAGATTATGTGATGAGAATGAAGGAATTTAATGGTTAGAGTTGGAGTTAAAATTGTTGTGGGTTGTTGTAAGGATTATAGAGATAATAATGTGATTTACTTGCATATGAATAGATGATGTGGTGTCGTGTGGCTGCTGTTGTATTTCCCTGAAATTTGCTGAAAAGATGGCATGAAATAAGGCGTAAGAAGTGTATATGGGCTGCTTGGTGTGTTGTAAGTGTTCGTTAGAATTTCGGGCATCGTTATGTTATAGTTTAGGGGCTGTTTTCGGCCCAATTTGGAGAAATTGTTGGATCGTTGGAAATATTATGTGAATTGTTTAGAATGTTCTTGAATGTTGTTAGTATGGGTTTGGGTTAGTATTTGAATGTATAGGCGTTGATGTTGGCTTGAAGGTAAGCCGTTGAATTGAATATTTGAAAAGTTGTCGAATGATGAAAAAGAGAGTATTAATGTAATATTGTCTTTCGGATTGGTTATTGGAGTTGCTAGGTTGGTTATTGTGGTTGTTGCTGTTGATTTTGAGCGAGTTAAATTCTCGGGTTGGCCTATTTACAGGGGAAATGCTGTCGAATTTTCTGTAGAATTTAATGTTAGTTTGGAATGAATGGCTTAAGTGCCTATGTTTAATATTGGATATTCGTTGGCATATTTGTAGACCTTGGGGAGCCCGAGGCGTAGATTGGGATTTACTTTAGATTGGCTATCTTGGAGTGCGTACGAGGTATGTAAAGCGCAACCCTTCTTTCTTTTGGCATGCCTTAGTTTGTATAGGCTAGATTATAAGCCTTAAGGAAATTCTAAATTCGAAATCCGAGCATGTTATGATCCGTATATGTTCCTTGGCACTCTTATGTATGATTTGATGAAATATGAACCTTTATGTATTTGAAATAATCGCTTTCCGAACTTTGCGCAAAGAGGTTTCACTTTAAAGAACTTCGAAATTTCCGAATGCCATATCTTTCACATAAGTGCTCGGATTGCTCCAATATATTTTTATAAAAGTTTGCATTACGTATAACGAGTATGTTTTCCATAAGCGGGCCCGACTTGGGTAAATTCCCGTCCGTGGGTCCCGCGGCTTCCCTTTATGAAATTCGGGAGCGTTTGAAAGAATTTGTTAAGACTATTATTTCGATTTTCAAATATGATCACTTTGCTTATGTTTGAATTTATGATATTGATTTTATGCATATGACTACTCACGACTCTATTCGTGCGTTCTGTTATATCTTTCGCCGGTTCCCGGGCCGGTTCTGTTATCGTGCGCATTTTGATATACTCCGGAGTTATGCTGTGTTATGGTTCTCCGAGCTACTCGCTAATGAGGGTCGGGTTCCACCTATATTTGGTGTTATGCTGTGTATGGCGTTATGTTGTGATGTGATATGTGACGGGGATACGGAGATTTGAAACTTTCTGGTGTTATGCTGTGTTATGGCGCCATCGACGGGTGGGCGACCATATTCTTCTGTACCCTATGCATTACTTACATATTTTCGAAAGTAAGCAAATTTTGATATGTTGGATTTGCACTTATGTTTGGTACTTCCATTTCGTTTATGACTCAGATTTGCTTTCTGTATATTCTGCTTTGCATACTCAGTACATATTTCGTACTGACCCCCTTTCTTCGGGGGCTGCGTTTCATGCCCGCAGGTACAGACGCACAGTTTGGTGATCTACCCATTTAGGACACCCTCTTCTGCTGTTTGGAGTGCTCTTCTCATTTCAGAGCACACATTTTGGTATATATTCGTTCGCTATGTATATATGTATTTGTTCAGGGGCACGGCGGGGCCCTGTCCCGCCATATGATTCGGTTTGTCTGTTTAGAGGTCTGTAGACGTATTTGTGGGTATGTGTGCCTACTTCTGTTCAGATGCGTTTGTATGACCCTATTCGTTATGGCAGCCTTGTCGGCGTGCATTTTGTATATGTTTTGGGGCTTTTGATACATTTGTTAGCCTTGTCAGCTTTTGATACATTTGATAGCCTTGTCGGCTTTTGTTATATATATGGATATGGTTGTGCTAAAATGTGTCCGATACAGTTTGATGAAGTTTGAGACGGCATATAGTATTTATGGTCGTATATGCTATTTGGATAAATGTGTTACGATTTGATATGTTTGTCTGTCTGGGTGCCTAAGTAGGGCACCAGTCGCGGCCCACGGGGCTGGGTCGTGACACAAAGTCTCATAATCATAATTCTCACACATCAAGACTACAAACTTACAAAAGTTACTTTGAATCATGACTTGTATATTAGTTAATCACCTTTGAAATGAAAGTGAAACATAAAGAAGCAACTCATATCAATATTTAAACTAACCAACAACGAAATCTCTATAAAGATATTTCCTGTCCATCTCTCTATTCTAATATCGTCACCCCCTTCTTTCCTTTCTTTGTTGTCCAGTGGGAAGTTCGCCACAGATTTAACGTCGACTTATTTAGTTTTTGTATTGCCAAAAAATGACTACAACTTGATAAAAAAGTTTTAAAAATATAAAAGAAACTCAAAAGATTGATAGAATATGTTATCCAAAGAGAGGGCATGAAGCTTATTTATGTAGAGGAAAAATATGAGGATGAACTGAATAATTAATCCTCCATTATCATCACATTTAAGGATATATCCTCAATTTAATTCAGGTCTATAAGAACGTGCCCATTTCTTCATTCTAAAATATGGAGTAAAATATGAGTATTATAAGAGCATTAATTTGATTCATGGCTAAAGGACGTGCCATACGTTACTCATTTTATATAAATCAACTATTAGCCAATGTAATTCTTAATTGCTGCAATCAAGAGACGTGACTTTTATTTTTTTTTTAACCCAAAATATAAATTTTTTAATTGAGAAAAAGCTAAAAAAAGGAGAAAAAAGATAAATAGAAATAGAGGCCATAGAGAAGTGTCACATCACCTTGTCTATGCGTAGCTTTATATTATATATAGATTACCTTAAGTTATTGAATCCGACTTTGTATAAAAAAAAATAATCGCACCGCATTAAACTTAACCAATTATATGTGATATAATTTATATATAGTTGCCATTTATAGCATATAACAAATTAATGTTTACTTATAAAATTACTTATAATTATCTTATAAGTAAATTGGTGGTATAATTTATTTTTTCACCAGCTTTATGCCTCTGACGTTTCATTGCGCAGTGTAATATGTCCATGTTTATCCCAATAGACCTTCATTAATGCGTAGTACCTTAGCCCCAACTTTAACAAACCTTACGATAACGAGGATGATTTTAAATAAAAAAGTTTGATTTGCAATTGATTTTTGTGGAAAAATAATAAAAACTTTGCAGAACTGAAGCTACTCCCTTACATCTAAATTATTCCTCAATATTTCATCAAAAAACTCATAACAATACATACTTTGTGTATTACTTGTAGCCTTGCGGGGGTAGTAAATATGCGATTTGGATTGAATGTGGACAAGTTAAATTAGTTGAATTAATAAGTTGGCTATTGCCTAACTTTACCCAAAATTTACTAAACATGCATCGCACGTGTCATACATGCATCTCGTGGGTCGCATGTACATCTCGTAAGTCGTGCACGAGATGCATCTCGTGCGTCACACGTGCATGTTGTGCATCTGGTATGTCAAGCCTCGACCCATGGCCTAGGCGTAATAAGACACTCGGTGCCTAACTGCATGTGACCTAGCGAACCCATAGGCTGGCTGAATCAACATGTGATATCAAAGCATGATAAAATAAGGAAATAAGACTAACACATGCTGATCTACTAAAAAGTCTGGCTGAAATATATTAAATGCGGAAATACTGTTTATGTCTAAAACATCTAAAATAAATGCCAATCAAGGCTAACACATCAAAGTCTGCTAATATCGGACTAACTAGACCATGTCTATGAAGCCTCTAAAGAATAATGGAAAGATAACTATATACAACTTGAAAGACTGAAAGCAGGATAACGCCTTAGAGGAATTGAGGCTCACCAAGCAGCTGATACGAGCAGTCCTAGCTAGCTGGATTGTCAACTTGTATATCATTGCCTGCATTGCGAGATACAGGCCCCCAAGCAATAAAAAAAGACATCAGGTCATTTGAATTGTATTGGTAAATAAAGCAATTGAAAGAAGAAATATAAGTACTGAAACTGAAACTGAGACTGAACTAAACAGGAAGGCAAGGATATGAAGTACTCCCTGTTTTGAATGAAGAATCACTTGTATACCTGTAAATATAAACTATGCCCTAGGGCCCAAATAATATACACAAAAACTGTGGCCTCAGGCCCAAGCAATACGTATGCATAAACTATGGCCTAGGGCCCAAAAATACAGATACATGTGTTCAGCATTAAACAATTTATAACACTGAGTCTGGGCTATAGCTAATAGCATGATAACTATTTTCGATTATGGAGCTTAAGACAATAACTGATTATACACTGACAGAGACTCATGTTATGTCAATACACAAGTCTATAATGATTACGTACTGAGTTCATGATATTCAAAATGATCACTATGAACAAATTATGAAACTATAATCCTAGAAGATAGCAGTTCTACAACTATTCAAGAAACTAGGGCTAAACTGTATTCTGAGTCAAATTACTGATAAGCATGTAGAATGAGGCGTAGGGAGAATGTTCAGTTTTCGATTATGGAGCTTAAGACAATAACTAATTATACACTTACAGAGACTCATGTTATGTCAATACATAAGTCTATAATGATTACGTACTGAGTTCATGATATTCAAAATGATCACCATGAACAAATTATGAAACTATAATACTAGAAGATAGCAGTTCTATAACTATTCAAGAAACTAGGGCTAAATTGTATTCTGAGTCAAATTACTGATAAGCATATAGAATGAGGCGTAGGGAAAATCATGAACATTCCCTATCGTAGATAGTTATCCTCACATACTTGTATATGCTCCAAAACTTGTATCTATAAGTCTGAACTTCGTGAAGAACCCCAAAACCTGTGTCTTAAACCTTAAACGAGGGTTTTCTTGAAAACCCTAGGTTAAGAAGAAGGATTAAATAATTAGGTTGCGTAGCTATATGCTAGAATTGACTTGGAAATGTTTGGAATGCTTACCTTAAAGCCTTACACTGTTTGGGAGAGAGAGAGACTGCATTCTAGGGTTCTTGAAATTATAAAAACTGATTTTCTAGGACAAAATGTTGTACTTATACTGTTTGGTATCGGGGTAAATTGACGATACAGCTCGACGGTGCATATCGACGATTCGTCGATTGGACCATACTATTGCAGTATGAGAGAAGTTCAAAGAGTTCACAATTTGGATGCCATCGACGGTGCACTTTGCCGGGGCGTCGATGCACATCGATGATCCGTCTTCCTAACCGTCAAATTTCAACTGTAACACTGAGTCTGGTTTTTTGACTTAACTCTCCCTTTTGGTTTCCGGGGTCCCTGTGTCATAGACGTGACTTAGTTTAAAGGTACGAGGTGTTACAATATCTCTCCCTTGGGATCATGCGTCCTCGAATGATGGGTCATGGTGAAAAGTGATGGCTGAGGCATGTGCACACTAACTGACATAGACACATGAATGCTGAACTGAAAAAGGGGGCTGAACTGAATTATCTGATGAACTGAATAACTACTGAACTGGCTAACTACTAAACTGGTTGAATACTGGAAACGTGGAAACTATAGAAGGAAGATCTGAAAGGGGAATATATATTACCTTCAACATTTTCTGCTGACTCTTCAAAGAGATAGGGATATTTAGACTTCATGTCCTCTTCGGCTTCCCATGTAGCTTCTTCAACTTTCTGACTTCTTCATAGTACCTTTAGTAAGGCAATTTGTTTCATTCTCAACTTTGCGAACCTCCCGATGTAGAATTGCCACTGGAACTTCTTCATAAGTCAAACTATCATTGACTGTTGTGCTATCAGTCGGGATAACCAACGACGGGTCTCCCACAGACTTTCTCGACATGGACACATGAAACACTAGATGAACAACAATCATGTCTTGTGGCAACTCAAGCTCATAAGCCACTTGACCAAACCTTCGCAGGATTCTGTATGGTCCAATATAGCGAGGACTAAGCTTCCCTTTCTTAACAAACCACATAACTCCCTTCATAGACGAAACTTTAAGAAACACCCGATCATTAACTTGAAACTCTAAGTCCCTTCATCTTACATCTGTGTAAGACTTCTGGCTGCTCTGAGCTGTTTTCAATCGCTTCTAAATCAACTTGACCTTTTCCATAGCATGATAGACCAAGTCTGGTCCCAACAACTCTGCTTCACCATCTTCAAACTAACCGATTGGTGATCTACATCTGTGCCCATACAAAGCTTCGTATGACCCCATTCTAATACTAGCATGGTAACTGTTATTGTAAGCAAACTCAATAAGAGGCAAGTGATCATTCCAATTACCTTTGAAATCAATGACACGTGCCCTCAACATATCCTCAAAGGTCTGAATGGTGCGCCCTGGCTGGTCATCTGTCTGAGGATGAAAAATTGTACTGGGATTAACCTTTGTACCCAATCCTTTCTGAAAGGATCTCCAGAAGTTGGCTGTGAACTGAGCACCACGATCTAAAATAATGGACACTGGGTCCCATGAAGTCGAACAATTTCTCGGACACACAACTTGGCATAGTCCTCCGCTAAATCTGTGGTCTTAACTGGCAACAAGTGCGCTGACTTCGTAAGTCTATCCACAATCACCCAAATTGAATCAGGACTCCTAGCTGAACGAAGTAGACCTGTTATGAAATCCATGTTTATCATCTCCCACTTCCAAAAGGAAGTATCAATATTCTGGGCTAAGCCACTAGGCCTCTGATGTTCGGCTTTCATTTGTTGACAATTCAGAAACTTAGCTACAAAATCTACTATGTTCGTTTTCATGTCATTCTACCAATAAATCTACTTAAGATCATGATACATTTTCGTGGAGCCTGGCTGAATGGAATACTTGGAATTGTGAGCTTCTGACATGATTCACTCTCTGATCCCATCTACATTTGGAACGTATAATCTGCCTCGGTATCTCAAGGTACCATCACCTCTGCCTTGTTCAAAAGCTGTCGTCTTATGCTTGTGAATCCCTTCTTTCAGCTGCAACAAATAGGGGTCCTTATACTGTTTCTCCTTAACTTCAATGACTAAGGAGGAAAGAGCTCTATTATGAACAACCACACCGCCATCCTCGGAGTCCAAAAGTCAAACTCCAAGACTGGCCAAACGGTGAACTTCCATAGTCATAACTCTCTTATTTGTGTCAATGTGAGCTAAACTTCCCATGGAACGCCGACTAAGAGCATCGGCCACTACATTCTCCTTCCCTAGATAAGAGAGAATATCCACATCATAGTCCTTAAGCAATTCGAGCCATTTTATCTACCCAAGATTCAAATATCTTTGCTTGAATTACTGCGGGATTTTAAGATCGGTGAAAATATCCACATGCACTCCATACAAATAATGACACTAAATCTTAAGTGCAGAAACCACAGCTGCTAATTCTAGATCATGAGTCGGATAATTCTTTTCATGATCCTTAAGCTGTCTAGATGCATAAGCCACAACTTTACCATGATGTATTAAAACACATCCGAGACCAATTCCCGAAGCATCACAATATACTACGGACCCTTCGATTCCTTCTAGTAGTGTCAAAACTGGAGCAAAAGTCAATCTCCTATTCAACTCTGCTCGCATGCATCAGACCACTGAAACTTAACATTTTTCTGAGTCAACTTCGTTGACGGAACTGACGTCGAGAAAAAACCCTCCACGAACCGCCTATAATAACCTGCCAGACCTAGGAAACTTCTGATATCTGATACTGAGGTGGGTCTTGGCCAATTCCTAACAGCGTTAATTTTCTAAAAGTCCATTTTAACACCTTCGCGTGAAATCACATGGCCTAAGAATGCCATTGACTTTAGCCAAAACTCGCACTTTGAGAATTTTGCATAAAGCTCCCGATCCTTGAGTGTATACAATACTCTTCTGAGATGTTCTGCATGATCAGCCTTACTATGGGAATACACCAATATGTCATCAATAAACACAATGACAAATAAATCGAGATAAGGCTTGAAGACCATGTTCATAAGATCCATGAAAGCTGCTAGGCTAACACATCAAAGTCTGCTAATATCTGACTGACTGGACCATCTCTATGAAGCCTCTAAAGAATACCGGAAAGATAAAACTGTCTACAACGGGAAAGACTGAAAGCAGGATAATGCCCTGGAGGAACTGGGGCTCACCAAGTAGCTGATATGAGCAGTCCTGGCTAGCTGGATTGTCACCTGTATATCGCTGCCTGCATCTCACCAAGCAATAAAAAGGGACATCAGAACATTTTAATTGTACTGGTATGTAAAGCAACTGAAAGAAGAAATATAAGTACTGAAATTGAAACTGAACTAAACAGGAAGGCAAGAATCTAAAGTACTCCCTGTTATGAATGAAGAATCACATGTAAATATAAACTGTGGCTTAGGGCCTAAATAATGTGCACAAAAACTGTGGCCCCAAGCCTAAGCAATACGTATGCATAAACTGTGGCCTAGAGCCAAAAAATACAGATATAGATGTTCAACATTAAACAATTTACAAGACTGAGACTGAGCTATAGCCGATAGCATGATAACTGTTTTCGATTATGGAGCTTAAGACAATAACTGATTATACACTAGCTGCGACTCATGTGATGTCAATACACAAGTATATAATGATTACGTACTAAGTTCATGATATTCAAAATGATCACCATGAATGAATTATGAAACTATAACCCTAGAAGATAGCAGTTCTAAACTATTCAAGAAACTAGGGCTAAACTATATTCTGAGTCAAATTACTGATATGCATGTAGAATGCGGCGTAGGGAAAATCATGAACATTCCCTATTGTAGATAGTTAGCCTCACATACCTGTATATGATCCAAAACTTGTATCTATAGAACTTCATGACGAACCCCAAAACCTGTGTCTTAAACCTTAAACGGGGGTTTTCTTGAAACCCTAGGTTATGAACAATGATTAGCTAATTAGGTTACGCAGCTATATGCTAGAATCGACTTGGAAGTGTTTGGAATGCTTATCTTGAAGCCTTGCACTGTTTGGGAGAGAGAGACTGCGTTCTAGGGTTCTTGAAATTATAAAAACTGATTTCTAGGACAAAGTGTTGTATTTATACTGTTTAGTGTCGGGGTAAATCGATGGTGTAGCTTGACAGTTTGTCGACAGTTCCGTTGAGCTGCTTGACGGTCTAAACAGTGCATGATGCAGGTGCATATCGACGGTCCGTCGATTAGACCGTACTGTTGCAGTCTGAGAGAAGTTCAGAGAGTTCACAATTTGGGTGACCATAGACGGTGCACTTTGACGGGCCGTCGATGCACATCAATGGTCTGTCTTTCTAACCGTCAAATTTCAACTGTAGCACTGAGTCTGGTTTTTTGACTTGACTCTCCTTTTTGGTTTCCGGGGTTCCTCAATCATAGACGCGGCTTAGTTTAAAGGTACGAGGTGTTATATCGTGCATCTCGTGCATCACACGTGCGTCATACTTGCATCCACGTCAATTAATAAAAACCTTTTAAAAATCACATATTTTGTTGTTCTTAGATGTAACGACCCATTCGGTCATTATAGTGCTTTTGACCCATTTACCCCCATTGATCCTTCCTTGAGCCCTATTGGCACAATTTTAACTCGCGGTGATGGCTGGCACAGTTCTCGAGGTGACCGGGCGAGATTTGTGGTGACTTATGAGAAATAGAGCTTTAAAGTGAAAACGATTGACCGATAGGTGACTTTTGGGTAAACAGACCTTTTAAGGAAATCCGTCGATTCCAAGAGGTCCGGATGGTCAATTATGACTTGGTGAGCTAGGTTTAACAATATAAAAAAACTCTCTTTCATGCTTGGTTGGTAGCTCAAATATCCTTGTATTGGGTACACATAGCTCCTTCTTGATTTGTTATACTAACAAAGTTCACTTTTTTTTTTTGTGGTTATTTTGCTGCTCGTTTTGTCAAATTTGATTTATAAATAATATATATACCTTTAAATATTTGGCTTAAATTTACTTTCTATTTCCTGATTTTGGTAATGTAATAGGAAGTTCTTAAAACTATTTATAACAAAAATATAAGTTCAGTCAAATTGAAGTAATCTTTACAAAAATATATATATAAAGATAAAACGGAAAAACAAGGTGATTTTTTTTTTTTTGGTTGTTGAAAGTTCATATATATGTTTGCTTGGTTTCGTTCCAAGAGATTATGAATGTTTGCGAGCTTAGGTGCTATCTACTCTATTAATTGATAGCAAAATCTAGTAGTTACTATACTTTCCACTAGGAGCTTAAAAGGATCTGTTGCCTTCTAGAAATTGAAACGCACATGGTCTTCCATTTCATAGTTTTATTGATAAAGTTTCTAACGCTTTCTATACAAATGATGTAAATTTTATCAGTATTATTTATGTGATAACCATAACCATTGAAACTCAAGATACATTGTACTCCGTAGTATGATATTTAGATGCATAAGATACAAGATCCTTCTTTAGAATATCTTTCCCTTTAGGATGCTCTTTGAAGTTTGCTCTTTACAGAAATTGTCTCTGAAGCATTAATAAATATTACTCCTACTCTGAAATTCATATGGGATGGTACAGCTTCGTTATAACTTGAGCAAAAACTACACCAAATCAAGTGCTGGAATTCTTTCTGATTTGCTTTCCTTCAGTAGATATTTTACAAGCTTAGTGTCGAGACTCCACAATATTAATGCTTTTATGGGGTTTATATTAGAATTATATTCTGATGTTAAAATGTACTACTGTTAATTGTAAAATGATATATATGGACCAGTTAATCCTAAAGAGGGAACCTGTACATGTATCTATTATATTACTCACATATCTACTCTGTTTGCTACGGCATATCTCCTGATAAAAACAAAAATTGGGTACAACCATAGTGTTCCTCTGGGAAATTAGTTCTTTTAGAACTTATGTGTGTACTCTATATATTAGCAAGACTTTGGTTGGTATTTCGGATATACATCACTTGGATTAGTTTCTATGTAGAAATAGCAGCTTAGAAAGTTCAAGCAAAATGATTAACAGGCACCTGCTATTAATATGGTAACTTTAGCTATCCACTTGCCTTAAAATTCATGAAAGAAGAAACTCCAATCTTAATGATAATTTACCTATTAATTCAAAGATTAGAAATTATAAGAAGCAACCAAAGTTATGGAGGTTTAGTCTCATTTTTGAAGGCTAATCTTTTCATTTTTATGCTTTTTCTTTGATTATAGAACTCCAAACTCAAACAATGAGTTATCTTTGTTTATTTTATGTATTAAGACATCTCTTTGCGCCATTTCTGTTTGATTTATTTAGTGCGGATTGTAGTTTTTCATGTCCAATCTATGGGCATAGTGCTTTTTGTTTTTGGTCTAGAAAGAATAATTGCGAGAAAGTGTTTCTTTACATCCTAGCATGTTTTACTCAGTGCTAATTGTAGTACTCTCCGACACAGAATGATATCTTTTATATCTACATTTTTACACTTACTGAGATAACTTTGAAAATAGATTTGTTATGATAATAGTTACTTACAATGATGGAAATATTGAAATAACGATAAGCTAACTTTTTCGGGAATTGACATAAAAATGGAAAACATTATTAGTAGTTCCGATTTGAAAAATGATTAATGCACCGCGCGTAGAGCGGGAATATTTACTACTATAAAATAAAATATGTTCAGTTGACGTCACTACTCTCTCATGATTTGAGATGAAGTCAAATATAATACAATACACTACTAAAAATTTATATTTTCCCACTAAAAAATGTTTAGTGGCTATTTTTAACTAAATGTCGGTGGAAACTTAAATAGTAGTATTTTTCACATGAAAAAGTAGAAAGTTCCCAACGTTTCAATGGGAACTTATTTCCATCATGTGTTTTCCTAGTAAGTTGGTGGAAATGATGTGGGAAAGTCATGTTTTTTAGCACAAATTTCCCATTGAATATCGGTGGAAAAACTCTCTTTTTTTAGCGGTGGTATGTACTTACATTTTAAAATCTTATTGATTTGTATTTCGAACTTCAAAGTATAGTACAATCTTGACAGAAATGTGATCCGAAAAATCATCTACTCTTCATTCTCTATATAAAAATTTATAAACGGTTTTTTTGTATTTTTTTATATAATACTCGTTTTCTCACTACAATGAAAATAGACGACTTAGATGATAAACTGAAAATATTAACTGTTGTAGTCGACGTGAACAAAGAGCAAATGAACAGCCCATAATTTATGTTTCTTATGGAATTACAAAAACTGACGAAAGTCAAATTAAAAACTCAAAATAGGCGTTAAAGTAGCCACCATAATCGTACTTCATGGAGAAGAACTTAGCTTTTGCAAAATTTTATAACCAAATTTTGCAAAAGAAAATTGTACGTGCTTGATTTAGTGTGTAATATGTACTTTTTTTTTTCTTCTTCATAGTTCTGGCTAATTCCTACGACCAAATCACATATATTTTCATTAATGGTTGGTGAATTTTGCAAGTGTTATCAAACTTTGTTCAGAACCGTAGGAAACAAAAACCAGAAACTGGAAAAACCAGAAAGTAAAAGAAAACAGAAACTGTGTAAAGTTGAAAAAAAATTCAGAAACAAAGAAATATCCGAGACCACAGAATTCACTGTGTGTCCTTAAGGAATTTAATCCCCTCACTGTACCCAAGGTTATGGATTATTTTCTCCCAGGATAAAACGGATATACCTATCGCAAGAGTAGCGGTACCTCAAACACCTACGACTTCAACGAACTCAAATCGGGCAACGAATCACACACTAAGACTCGATAGTTTTATTTCAAAAAAAAAAAAAAAAAAAAAGAATGCAGAATATGCAATGCAGTAAAATTTCAGTCCCTGAAAAATAATCCAAATCTAAATCCAAATGCCGAAGCCGAGGCCGAGACGAGCGACGACGACGGCGCGAGGGGAGTCCCTCTTCTCAACCCTTTAAGAGCTAGAAGAAGTGCTTTCTAATATAAGCACATAACTTTCCCTTTCTACCACCAATGTGGTACAAAGCTCCTTTCTAAAGGAACTTTGCTTTAAACTTCATTTTCCTTCCATTGTCTTTTTTTCCCCCTCCATTTCTCATTCACACCAACTTAGCTAGCTTCAATCATTAACTAGCTTTAACAATCCCCCACATGAATGGGGAATGGCTATATGATGAAAAACATGCATGACAAAAAAACTGTGTGATTCGTAAGCAAGGATTAATCGCATCTGGATAAGTAGATTTCTCTTTGAACTTTCCGTAGTGAACATATGTCGGATATACTCGGTCAATCGGTAGATCTGATATCTTTGAACCGTCGAGTTTTGGTGTATACCTAGACAACCACATGTCACACAATTAACCCTTTAACCATCTTTGGTTCTCATTGTTTTGTTCGTTTCAGCCATGAACACTGCCTGGTTCATAAGTGCGTAGAGAATTGACCTTACAAAATTCTCCTTGAAGCGGCTTACACTTCATACTTACATAGGTGATTCCTAAATGTGTCATCCCGTAGATACATTATTTGATAATCAAGAAATAGTAAACGGTCTTATCAATACACAAATGTAAAGCACCTATACCTAATAAGATTAAGTGAATACCTAAAATTGTGGTTAACGCGTTAGCTACAACACTGCACGGGTCGATACGCACAGCGCCTAGTACCCCTGTTCCCGCCTACATATATAGGATATTTTAAGAAGTAAGCATCCTTCTTAGTAGCAGGGTCCGGGGAAAGACAAAAAAAATTCAGGAAAAAATAAGTTTTTCTATTTTTTATGATACTTCTTATTAATTGAATGAAATTATACCCCGTATCAAACTTAGAAACCATTAAAAAGCCTTAATGCTTTATCCTGGTACTGAACATTGTCTCATCACGAGAATGGACCAAAAAGTTATTGTGACAATGTTGAACCGTCATCAATGACTTTGTTTGATCTCTTTAAACCTATATCTTGGGATCTCCAGCCTTCTAGGTAGAGTTACCTCCACAATGACTTTTCCTCGGCCATAGTCCCATTCCCCTCGATGATCTTTCAACCACCTCTCTAGTTAGGCCTTTAGTTAGTGGACCCGACACATTATCTCTTGACTTAACGTAGTCAATTGTGATAATTCCACTAGAGAGTAGTTGTCTAACGGTATTATGTCTTCGTCGTATGTGACGAGACTTTACGTTGTACATAACGCTCCCGGCCCTTCCTATTACTGCTTGGCTATCGCAATGTATGCATATAGGAGCCAACGGTTTGGGCCAAAATGGCAACATCACAGTACTGCTATAGTGATGCCGACTTTGGCACCCTATATAAAGGGCAAAACCCCATTTTTTATTCACAAAAATTTCTCAAATGCTCTAGAAAATTCAGCCACATATGAGAGCATATATATAACATAAAAGCAAGGATTTTGAGAGATTTCAAGTTACGGAGTATTAATCGAAGTCCGGACAACATGTAGTCACGATTATAGTTTTGTATTGCATTGGAATTGGCTTGGATTCAAAGTAAATATTGAAGATATTGCTTCTCTAGAAATAATAAGGTATGAATCTCTCCTTATTAATATTAATTCAGTTTATTTACGGAGATAAAGTTATTAAATAGTCGTATAATAAGTTGGATAGTTGAGAAACTTGGAAAACATCGTGTGGGATGTTTTATGGAGCCTATTGGTGTTGATAATGTTATTGTGATGTTGGTATTATTGTTGTTGTTGGTTATTGGATTGTGATTTCGAGCTAGGCATATAAACAGGGAAGATGCTGCCCGAATTTCGGCAGATTCTAAATGGATTTAAATTAAGGGTTTAAGACGAGTGTATGATGATGAGCCTAACAATAGTATGAATGGTCGTATATATAGATTATGAGGCTACGAATGATCTTAAGTGAATTGCAAGACAGGAAGTAAGTTGGAAGTCGAGAAATTATCTTCTAGGTATGTTAAGGCTATTCCTCTTTCTTTTAAAGGCATGATTCTTTTCCTATGAACGCATACACGCCTTCCATAACACCTTATTTCCGAAAATACTAGCAGTTCATGATTCTCAAAATCCTTATGATGCTAAAGACGAATGTTCTCTATAAGGACCATGATGAGGATTATGATGATCCCATTTTTGGAGATTTCAAAGTTATTGCTTTAATGTCCTTATGAGATTACTGAGCTAGTTTCAAGATTTTTGATTAAAATTGTTGATGTTGATCTCATCTTATGATTTTGTTCAAAAGGCATGATTCCTATGTTGTGATTCCATATATGTTTTCATAACCTTCTTACTTCCAAAAATTAGAAGCTCATGATTCTTAAAAGCTTCTTATGATACTAAAGATGAGATGTTTTCTATGATGAACATGATGATGATGAATTTAATTCTAGAAATTTCAAAGCTTATGATTTTAATGCTATTATGAGATTATTGAGCTTACTTCATGATTATCTTGATTTTATTCATTGTTGTTGATCTCACCTTATAATAATTGTGCCTTCAAGGTGAGATATAGCGATGATACTTGCTCCATGATATAAATCGGAGGTTACCGACCTTACGTCACTCCGACAGAGTCGTAGCTTTTATTTGGCTCTCATGCATGCTTTATATATATATATATATATATATATATATATATTCTCACATCGCGCCGCGCTATAGTCGGCCGGGCATGGCACGTAGATGTGCATACCACTGCAGTGGGCATGTTATGATATTGCCCCGGACGCGGGCTAATGATGATAACACTGAACCTTAATGGCCGGGCATGATACTATATATATGACACCGAGCCTTAATGGCCGGGCATGGTACAATGTATATGTATAGAAATGTTTTTTTTAAAGGCTAAGCATGTATGACATCCCTCTTATGAGGCATCCAGATGTACAAGTTATCTCTCTTATTCTATGTTACCTTTCATATCTATATTATGTTGTTATTCATGCCTTACATACTCAGTACATTATTAGTACTGACGTCCCTTCTTGTGGACGCTGCACTCATGCCCGCAGGTAGGCAGGGAGATGGATCACACTAGTACGTGTTCTATTAGCGGATTCTCAAGAGCACTCCACTTACTTTGGAGCTGCAGTCTATTTGGTATTGTCCTTATGATCATTGTATTCTATGTAGAGGCTCGTAGACGTGTGTGTACAGTTAGATGTTTTATAGCTCCACCGGTTCATATTGTTGTATAATATTTTGGTGGCCTTGTCGGCCTTATTTTGAGCTCTTGATACTTTACTGTTAGCCTTGTCGGCTTTATGATATACGTTATGTTGTGGCGACCTTGTCGGTCCGCATATGAACATATGTGCTGAATGATCGGATATTCCTATGTTGGGCCTTTTCTGCGTGCAGGTATTCTTTGAGTTATGGTTTATAATGTTCAAAGTAACGGATAAGTCAGGTGGTTCCCGGCCTACGGGTCGGAACCCGTCATACTCGTGATAGGGGTGTGACACCTCCAAAGTTCCTTCCCTTGGAGGAAAACGCTACATGTTGACTTTCATTGATGATTTTTCTCGTAAGGTCCGGGTATATTTCCTAAGACAGAAAGATGAAGCGTTTCCCTATTTCAAGAAATTCAAAGCCCTTGTTAAGAACCAAACTGGCCAAAAAATTAAGAAGCTCAGGACAGATAATGGTTTGGAGTTCTGTAGTAATGAGTTTAATGAGGTCTGCGCTATTTATGGTATTACTAGACATAAAACTCTCATTCATAAGCCCCAGCAGAACGGAGTTGCAGAACGTATAAACAACACATTACTTGAAAGAGCTCATTGTAAGCTATACGACACCGCCGTGATTTCGGGGCCGAACCCGTTTCTCCGGCTTGTTACCTCGTCAATTTATCTCCACATTCATCTATTGACTTTAAAATTCTCGAAGAAGTTTGGTTTGGTAATCCCGTTGACTACTCTATTCTTAGAGTTTTTGGATGAACTGTTTTTGCTCATGTTAATGATGGGAAGCTAACCCCCAGGGCTGTTAAGTGCATGTTTCTTGGCTATGCTTCTGAGTCTAACAGATATCGTTTGTGGTGTCCTAGCTCAAAGAAAATTATTCAGAGTCGGGATATAACTTTTAATGAAGTCGTTATGTTATCTTCTGGGAAAGAGTCTGTTGTTTCCTCTACGAGTAATGATGATATGAAAGATGCCCGTGAGAAGGTGGAGGTAGAAGTGAGCCATGAAGCTCACGAAGTTGGCCCTGTTTCTTCTACAGTTCCTCAGGCTAGCGATGAGGCTCCTGTTGATGAGCCAAGTACTAGTACCACACATCCCGTCGAGCCACGGGTGAAAGATGATCATGTTATTGATCATGATAGACCGAGACGAGTTATAAAGAAGCCCGCTAGATATGCTGACACTGATGATGATGGGCTTATTGGTTATGCTCTTGTAGTTTGATGAGTCGTGAAATTACGCGATATTCGATGCTAATTCCTTAAGTTTTTGTGTCTCTTTAAGCACTTTTATGTATTTTTGTTGTTTTGTAGGAAAAGATGCCCGGAGAGCATAAAAGAGCAAAATGAATCAAAATGGACCAAAATGGAACAAAATAGAGCAAAACAAGCCAAGATAGCTGAAATGAACCAGAGCACCACCTGCGAATCGCAGGTACTGCATGCGAGTCGCAGGTGGTGCAGCATCTGTTGACAGAGAATGACCAAATAAAATAAGACAATGATGCAACACATGCGACACCACATGCGACTCGCATGTGGAACCCGCGAGTCGCATCCTGTGTCGCAGATGCTGCACCTCGGCTGATTTATGAGATATTGGTACTCTATCCAGTTTTATGTGATTTAGAAGTGATCGGAAGAGACTAAGTGAAAAGAAAGTCAAAAAGAGGCCAAACTGGACAGATTTGCAAAACTGTCAAAACTGGACAGTTTTGCAAAAACGGGACAGATTTGCAAAAAAACGGGCAGAATTGCAAATCTGAAATCTGGGCATAAAAGAGAGGCTTAGGGCAACAAAACATTTTCATCTTTGGCAGTTTTTTACAAGTTTTGGAGATTAGGTTTCTATACCACACTTTGGGGTTGAAGATTTGAAGATTTGGTTGAGTATTTCTTAAACCTTTAATTCATTTCTTCAATTCCTTGCTTTGTATTGTATATCTAAGTGTGTAGTATTTATTTCCATTACTTGAATCTTATTTATGAAAATATTCTTGATTAAAGTTTAGTTTAAAACTCTTGTTATGCTTATGTATTGAATGATTCTTATTGCTATTGAAGTGGGTCTTTGTTAATTTAATTAATCTCATTCTTGAATGTTTCCAAAGGGATTAGCTAACCCTAGGACTCACTCATTTACTTAGATTGAGCTCGGAAGAGGAAATCTAGGTTGGGAAAGATTAATTAACAAGAATTTGGGTCATTAAACTCATCTAAGAACTTGAGCTCGGAAGAGGATAGTTACTTGAGGTTAAATTGATTGTGCCTAATATCACACTCTAAGGCTTGGAAAAGCTTAGAGTGAAATTCATTGATTTGGTTGGAAGACTTTCAATGAGATTTTAGATATCATTATCTATCAACACAAACCCGCTCTTAGTTGTAAAATCGTAAAATACGTTGGATCGTTACTTGAGTGTAATCTCCTATTATCCATGCTTGTGGCCATTGATCATTTTACTTGCTTTCTAGGTTAGTTTACATTTCCGCATTAGTTATAATTCTCTCAAAAACCCAAAATATTATTCATCGTTTGGCTTTAGCGTAGTTGGTGAAAGTTCCTTACTTTCTTAATCGCCTAGCATATTGTTCCCTGTGGGATCGACCCCGACTCATAGTTGGGTAAATATATTGCATACGACCGTGTACACTTTCTCTTTGAGGAGTGTATTTGGACGTTATCAAAAATGGCGCCGTTGCCGGGGAACAATTTGGCGTATTTGGGTTAGTTTGGGATTTAAGCTAATTTGTTTTGGTCCAAACTTTCTTTGCTTTATAAAAAAAAAATTTTAAAAAAATAATAAAAAAAAAACTGATCAGTTTTTGCAAAACTGCAAAACTGTCCAGTTTTTGCTTTTGCTAAATAAATTTTAAAAAAAAAAATGGCATCATATAATGAAAATTGGTCGGATGGTAGTTATGCATACTTTGATGACCCTTGTCTTTGTTGTGGAGGACCACACTCATGGCAAAATTGTTTGAATTCTCCCGGGGGCGGATTGTGCGCACAATCCCAAACCTATGAGTGGAGTATTTGTGATAGGTGTGGTGGTCAAAATGGTCATTGGGATAATTGTGCTTATTTGTCCTTCCCTTCCCCGAACCCCCACTATGACTATTCTAGTTTTGATTTTGATGATAGTAGGGATATGGAAATGGAAGAAGCCTCAAATGCTCAAAATGAGAGGATAATGCTCATGTTGGAGACCATCCTTGAAAAAGTTGAAAAACAGGACTTAGCGGTTAAGGACTTGAGGCAACCACTTGATGACTTGAGGCAAGCAATTAATTGCAATGACAAAGCTATTCACATCTTGGAGGATCAAATGAAATCATTGGTTCATACTCATAATGCTCAACAACTTGAGGGTGTTGAAAGTAAACAAGAAAGTGGCCAAAACATGAATTTCTCCAAGGGTGGATTTTTGCAAGCTTTAAATGACTCTCAACTTGAAGAAGGCCTTGGCAAAGTGGAAATTGTGAGCCAAGATTGGCTTACGACTCAAGCTCAACAACTTGAAGCCTATGGGGATCATCGTGAAGGCATTTCGAGGATGATGGAAGAATTTTTAAAAATCCATGTTGAGCAAGTCAAGAGTTGAAGAAACTTGAAATTGCTATCCGTGACTTGAAAGTCGAATTGAATGCAAAAGTTGAGGTATGCAATGCTCAACATCAAATAGTCATGGATAGTAGTTTTAAGTTGGTTCCCAATGAAAAAGTGGTCAAAATTGATTTTCAAGAGCTAATGATGAATTGCCAACCGACCAATCCAAAAATAATGCAAGATGCCAAGATTGAAGAAATGATACTAGAGTTGCATAAAAAAGTTCATGAAATGGTTTTTGAAGACTCTAGTACATTTTTGGGTGAGGATGTCAAAATTCATGCAAATTTAGAATTTGAGCGCGTTGGACCTCATTCTAGCCATTTTTCAACACTGTGCTTGGTTGATGATATGGAAGTTGAACAAACCGAGCCTATGGAGAATTTTGGAGATGAAGAAGAAAGCGTTTTCATTTTGAAGTTTGCTATGCCAAGAAGACAAAATGGCATGCCTCACTTACGGGCCAAGAAGTGCAAAATGCGACACCCGAGAATTGGCCTCCTTGTTTTTCTACCACCGCCCCATGAGCGTCATCATAATCTTGATTCAAAGTTGGAGCGCAAATTCATATCTTCCAAATGGAAGGAAAAGTAGTAAAGGTAACCGTCGTGCCGCGACGTTAAATCAAGCACTTGGTGGGAGGTAACCCATCGTTTTAAAATTTTTAAATCGTTTTTGAAATTTTATTTTTTAGAATAGTTTAGTTTATGGTTTTTGACTAATCTGCAAAGTTTCAGAATTTTTGGAGTTATTTTGAGCATATCGGATATCCGGACAACCCCCAAAACCAGTAAAAGCTGCAAAAAAATATTTTCTGGTGTCATAACATGCGATTCGCATGTCGCGTCGCATGTGGTGACAGAGAGTAAAAAAAAAAAAAAAAAAAAAAATCGGGTGACATCACATGCGACTCGCAGGTTATACCTGCGAATCGCATGTCGCGTCGCATGTGGTGACCGAGAATTAAAAAAAAATCTTTTTTCTTTCTATTTTTATGTTTTGTTTTGATTATGTGCAGCGAGGACACTGCAATGTTTATAGTTGGGGGTGACACGTGTGTTACACCCCGGAAAATTTTCGTTCGCGCACAGTGGATCGACTGGCGAAGGACAATTTCGAGTATCGAACTGGCGATGTCTTAAAGATATTTAGGAGAAGAATTATAATGCACCTTATGTTGGTAATTAGGATCCAAGTGAGTTTCAAGAAGTACCCACAAGCCAAATATGGGCACAAGCCATCCAAAAAGGGCGAGTTAAGGAAACACTTTCGGAGGATCTGGTTTGTAGGGACCAAAACTCCATTTTTAAGTCGGAATTTGGGAAAAACACCACAGTATAAAAGTTGTAGATAATTGAAATATCTTTCCAACCATAGGTGGTGGACCCTTACAGCACATCGGGATCAAAAGTTATGGCCACTTTACGGCAGATAGTTCATCACGTTCTGGCATGACCTGCGACACAACATGCGACTCGCACATAGTTTCGCATGTTGTGCCAGTGAGAGTTGATCAACTGGCATGACCTGAGACACAACATGCGACTCGCATGTTCGACATGCGACTCGCACATAGTGTCGCATGTTGTGCCAGTCCAGAATCTTCTGGACAATTATATATAGACCCAATTTCGTTTCTAACTCTTTTTGTTTTCACCATTTTAGTCCTAAAACCTCTGGAACCCTCTACAAACTTTCTTCCACAAGAAAAATCAAGGGAAACCAAGATTAACAACATCAAATCCATGAATCAAAGTGTATGAAACCCAAGTAAGGTTCATCTTCCTCAAGGAAATCCAAAGAGGGAAAGTAGGGTTTTGGTGCTAGAAGGGAAAACTCCACTCAAGGCTTGTCCAACCATCATCCAAGATAAGTTTCATGACTATTACATGTTGTTTAAGATATTGGAAGGTTAAGGTACTCGACTTGTAGAGAAGCATAGCAAATGGGTCATTCAAGAGTGAATAGTGTCATGTTTGGTTAGTAGTTGAATTGAATCATGGATTATAGGGTGTTGTGAGTATGAATAGGTTATAAATGACTTGTAAACCCTGAGATAAATGTGATACGTGGTAAAATACGATATCGAACCTATAACCATAAATGTGATGAAATTGGAGAGAAATGGTGGATTTTGCTAAATGCACATAGATGATGATTGTTGATTGTGATATTGTGAGTAGCATTGGGAATGTTGGGAGTTGATATAGAACATGGGAAAAGTAGTATAAACAAAGGAAGTGCTGCCCAATTTTTCCTAGAAATAACGACGCGTTCTCATAGTTATTTAGCTAATGTACCTCGCATTCTTTAATGAAGGTGACAACGTAACATCGGAGGTGAACGAGAGACCGATAGCTTAGCTAAACGACAAAGGTATGTGAGGCTAGTCCTTCCTTCTAATGGCATGAATCTCTTAGCTTGAATTCCTATTCCTTTCATGAGCTCTCACCTTCTAAGAAGTTAGAGGCTTATGCCTATGAATGTCTATGTGAGTTAAGCTATTCGATGTGAGGATGTTATTCCTTGCCTACACTCACCTTATGTACTAGTCCTTTCAAGGTGAGGCAGAATGTTCATAATGGCTCCATAACGTAACCGGGGGATCACGACCTTACGTCACCCCGATATGGTAAAGTTTATCATGAGTCTTATATACGCATTAGGATAAGATAAGTAATTTATGATGAGCATATTATTATGAGTATTTTGCATTGAGCATGTCATGAGCATTTTACACCGTGCCTAGTTGGCCGGGCAGTCCCCGCCAAGGCGGGCAGCTATACGGAGACACCATGACCTTCGGGCATGGGCAGACACCACTAGTGGGCGGCATGAGATGGTACCCTGGACGCGGGAGGCCTGGACGCGGGCTAATGTTATTTTTTATCACACTGTTCCGATATGGACGGGCAGCTTGCATATTATGCATATATGAGATTATGATGAGTATGAGTAAGACAACATGCAATACTTCTTTTATGATTGCCATTCAGATTCAGATGTTTCATATTGACGTTCACATTATATTATCACTGTCTTTCTTCATTGTTTATGCCTCTCATACTCAGTACAATGTTCGTATTGACGTCCTTTTTCTTTGGACGCTGTGTTCATGCCCACAGGTAGGCAGGGAGGAGACGTTGCTCCAGATTCCTAGAGTTGCCAGCCGATTAAAAGCCCTCCATTGCTCCGGAGGTTCCTATGACAATCTTTTGTGTACAGTTGTATATGTGTCAGTTCATAGAGGCTCGTAGATACTCGATGTGGGTTGTATGGTCTCATGGAAGGGTCATTTTGTATGTATGAACGTATATGTATTATTTTGCTAGCCTATAGGGCTCAAGTATATACAATGCTTTTGTTTCCAAATGAAAATGGTTTTCTTATAAATTAACTATGAAGTGGATAATCGATTGATAAAGAGGCTAAGGAGTAGTAAAATGAGTGGTGCTCGGTGGTTAGCACGGGTACCCGTCGCGGCCCCTAGCCGGTCGTGACAACGTGGTAGCGCATTATATTTTGAAACTTGCTCAAAATTTTTGAAAATTTTGTTCTTTTGACATGTTGTGGATTAGTCACTCTTATTATTTTATTTTCTTTGAGGAAAAATATAAAAACTCTTGGCTTGTTTGGTACTAATAGAGTTAGTTTCTTGCATGTGAAATTGAAATGCGAATACCCCTCCAAATTGTTTTGTGAAAGTTAAAAAACAAGGTGCATAGGAAAGAATGATCTTTGTGACAACTTTTTGGCTCATTTGGTGACTCTTTACCTACTAGTTGTGTTTACTTTGGATTATGAGATATTGCACTAGTTGTTCTTGCTTGGGAAGTGAAATTGATCCATTTTGACTAGTTCATATGCCATGTGTGTGAGTGTTTGTTGAATAATTCTTGTGTTTACTTTTATCATCCAGAACTTGCCCGGTTAGTCGTTCAATGCTAATTTTGATTATGTTGGTTGGAGAGATGACCTTGGGCTATCTTTGTGATTTTTGAAAAAGCCTCTTTAGCCTTTCTATCCTACCATTGCATAAATAATATCACTAGTAACCATTTGAGCTTATGACCTTTTCTTTGATTGCCCCATTACAAGCCTTTACCCTGTTCGATGAAAAGTCTCTCTTTTGAACCTTCCCCTCCTTGAACATGAACTTGTGAATTTGAGGCCAAAAGCCTAAGTTGGGGGTGTTAGTGTTGGTTGAGAGTGGTGAAGGTTGGTGTTGTGGAAAAGTCAAAAGAAAGGAAGAACATTTGAAAAATACAAAAAGGTTGCAAACTTTTTGTGCAATATATATATATATATATAAAATATAAAAAGAAGTTGGAATAATTGGGGAAACTAGTATGCAAAGGAAGGAGTGATGTTTTGAAATGACGAGGAAAGTGGACGAAAGGTTTTGTGTAGTGTTCAAGGAGGGCGTAGTCACTTGTATCTCAAATACTTATCCTACCCTTCCCTAAGCCTACATTACGAGCTTAAAAAGTCCCTATGTGATCTCCAACCGAATGTTCTTGAGTTAGTGATGATTGAAAATAAGGGCAAGCTTATGGTGTGATATTTGTAAGCACTAGAATTTCTTTGTTGAGTGTGAGTGACTTTGTGTATTTGTCCCTTGCGTTATTGTTGTGAATATAGTGATTTTGGGACTTTCTTTCTTGTGAGGGCATATGGATTACGATAGAGTGGTGATGTTCAAAAATTCCAAGTTGAGTCAATTGAGCATATCTAGTAAACTAGTGGTTTTGAGTCACTTATTGAGACTTGAGTGTTGTTGCTTGATAGTTTTATATATCTATTGCATTCTTGAAATTGTATTTTGAAATGAGGGAGTTATTTGGTTGAAGCTTCACATGCTTGTAGCCTAATTGTTGGTACCAATCAAAGTCATGTTTTTGTGCTTAAAGTGGTTCCTCATTGAGATTTTTGTTTTGATTTGCTTGAGGACAAGCAAAGACTTTAAGTTGGGGGTAGTTGATGAGTCGTGAAATTACGCGATATTCGATGCTAATTCCTTAAGTTTTTGTGACTCTTTAAGCACTTTTGTTGTTACTTTTTGTGTATTTTTGTTGTTTTGTAGGAAAAGATGCCCGGAGAGCATAAAAGAGCAAAATGGATCAAAATGGACCAAAATGGAACAAAATAGAGCAAAACAAGCCAAGATAGCTGAAATCAACCAGAGCACCACCTGCGAATCGCAGGTACTGCATGCGAGTCGTAGGTGGTGCAACATTTGTTGACTGAGAATGGCCAAATAAAATAAGACAATGATGCAACACATGTGACACCACATGCGACTCGCATGTGGAACCCGCGAGTCGCATCCTGTGTCGCAGATGCTGCACCTCGGCTGATTTATGAGATATTGGTGCTCTATCCAGTTTTATGTGATTTAGAAGTGATCGGAAGAGACCAAGTGAAAAGAAAGTCAAAAAGAGGCCAAACTGGACAGCTTTGCAAAACTGTCAAAACTGGACAGTTTTGCAAAAACGGGACAGATTTGCAAAAACGGGACAGATTTGCAAAAAAACGGGCAGAATTGCAAATCTGAAATCTGGGCATAAAAGAGAGGCTTAGGGCAACAAAACATTTTCATCTTTGGCAGTTTTTTACAAGTTTTGGAGATTAGGTTTCTATACCACACTTTGGGGTTGAAGATTTGAAGATTTGGTTGAGTATTTCTTAAACCTTTAATTCATTTCTTCAATTCCTTGCTTTGTATTGTATATCTAAGTGTGTAGTATTTATTTCCATTACTTGAATCTTGTTTATGAAAATATTCTTGATTAAAGTTTAGTTTAAAACTCTTGTTATGCTTATGTATTGAATGATTCTTATTGCTATTGAAGTGGTCTTTGTTAATTTAATTAATCTCATTCTTAAATGTTTCCAAAGGGATTAGCTAACCCTAGGACTCACCCATTTACTTAGATTGAGCTCGGAAGAGGAAATCTAGGTTGGGAAAGATTAATTAACAAGAATTTGGGTCATTAAACTCATCTAAGAACTTGAGCTCGGAAGAGGATAGTTACTTGAGGTTAAATTGATTGTGCCTAATATCACACTCTAAGGCTTGGAAAAGCTTAGAGTGAAATTCATTGATTTGGTTGGAAGACTTTCAATGAGATTTTAGATATCATTATCTATCAACACAACCCCGCTCTTAGTTGTAAAATCGTAAAATACGTTGGATCGTTACTTGAGTGCAATCTCCTATTATCCATGCTTGTGGCCATTGATCATTTTACTTGCTTTCTAGGTTAGTTTACATTTCCGCATTAGTTATAATTCTCTCAAAAACCCAAAATATTATCCATCGTTTGGCTTTAGCGTAGTTGGTGAAAGTTCCTTACTTTGTTAATCACCTAGCATATTTTTCCCTGTGGGATCGACCCCGACTCATAGTTGGGTAAATATATTGCATACGACCATGTACACTTTCTCTTTGAGGAGTGTATTTAGACGTTATCATAGTTGCACAAGAAATTCCCGAAGCAGTTGATCCTTCTACTTACTCTAAGGCAATTTCTTGTTCTAATTCCTCAAATTGGTTAGTTTCTATGTAAGAAGAGATGGAAATCTTGCACACACAAAAATAATACATGGCAGTTATGTGATATGTTGATTGTCTTTAAAGACAAGTCTTTGATCAACAAATTAAAATCTCAACTTAATTTTGAGTTTGAGATGAAGGACCTTGGTGCAGCGAAGAAGATTCAAGGTATGGAGATTCACAGGGATCGAAAAGCTGGGAAGCTTTACCTGTCTCAGAGGAAGTATTTTGAGAAAGTCCTCGATAGGTTTAATATGTTTGATTGTAAAACTGTTTCTACTACGTTTGCTGCTCATTTCAAACTGTATGCTGACTCTTGTCCTAAGTCCGAGGAGGACATTGAGAGTATGTCTAGTATCCCGTATGCTAGTGCTGTTGGTAGCCTTATCTATGCTATGGTTTGCACTAGACCTGATTTAGCTTTTGCGGTAGCATGGTGAGCCGATACATGCATAATTCTGGAAAGGATCATTGGAATGTCGTGAAGTGGATTCTTCGTTATGTGAAAGAGTTCGTTGATATTTGTTTGGTATTTGATAGAGCCAAGGCATCGTCTTATGATGTTGTTGGGTTCGTTGATTCTGATTATGGTGGTGATCTCGATCGTAGAAGGTCTATTTCTGGTCATATTTTTCACTGCGCTCTGGTGATATCTCTTGGAAAGCACAATTACAATCTATTGCAGCCCTTTCTACTACCGAAGCTGAGTATATCGCTGCAACTGAAGGTTTTAAAGAAGCTACATGGTTGCGAGGTCTTCTTATTGATCTTGGTGTTCAACAGGGTACTACCTTTGTATTTTCTGATAGCCAGAGTGCTATTCATCTTACCAAGGCCGATTCTCATCGCTCAAAGACCAAGCATATTAGCATTAAATACCACTTTATGAGAGATACTATTGCTGCAGGGGAGATTGTGGTAAAGAAAGTTCACACGTCAAAGAATCTCGCAGATATGTAAACCAAGCTGCTTGCTATTACTAAGTTTAAGCATTGCTTAGACTTAGTTGGTGTTCTTCATGCTTAAATTTCCCTTCTGGGCTTTCTAGGTGACGAGTGTTGATGATGATGTATTTTGGTCCAAGGTGGAGATTGTTAGAATATGTCCCAAAAGGGTTTATCGAAATTGTCCCATTCCAATTGGGATTCGATAATTGTCCCATTCCAACTGAGATTCGACTAGCTTGTCTCATTCCAACTGGGATTTTGAACGTCTTCAACACCTCTTTAAAGGAGATTTTTGGCCAGAACATCAAGAAAAAAGAGAACAACTATCAAGACTACACACAAGACTGTATTCCACACTTAGGTTAAAGAGAGTTTTCATTAAAAGATTGTAATCTTTCGTTTCCTTTGATCTCATTGTGCTTCGACACCCACTACTAAAAAAAGGAGAAAAACCGACTGACTACGTCGGTTTTTTTGATGAAACCATCGAGAAACCGACCCTTTACGGTCCGTCGGTTTACATAGCCTCGCTTTTTGGAAACCGACGGACAACGTCGGTTTTTTCCGACGGACTGCGTCGGTTACGTGGTCCGTCGGGTTTTATCCAATAATTTAAAAAAAAAAAAAATGACGGATTGAGTCGGTTTTTTTAATTTCTGATTTTTGATTTTATATTAAAACAATATATATTTTATGAAAAAACCGACGCTGCGTCGGTTTTTTATTTAAATATTTTTAATTAATTTCTAGAAAACCGACGGACTGAGTCGGTTTTCCGTCGGTTTTCTGGAAAATTTCCAAAATTAATTTCCAGAAAACCGACGGACTACGTCCGTTTTCTGGAAAATTTCCTGCATGCAATTCATGCATTTTCTGCAGCCACACCTGCACAGAAACCAGTACCAAAAGCTGCTCAAAACTAGCATTAAAATGCTCTAAATCAATTCTAAAAGAGCTACAACACATAAAATCACCCTAAGTAACAATCAAACACATCAAACACTATCTAAACACATTAAATACGATCTAAATAGAACTTCAAAGTTCAAAAATATTTAAATGTCCAATCAAAAGTACCATTAACTAGTTCCATAAAGCATAAAACATAAGTCCATTATGAAATCCAAACTAAAACATAAGCCCCACGACTATATAAATGAACCCTAACCGCTTCCGGTTTCAAATACTTCTTACACCGGCAATGAGAACAAGCACACCTAATTACCCCTTCATTTTGAAAAGGGTGAAGTGACATTGCATGTGTGTAAACTTGTCAACAAATTCATCGTGTACACCCACACGATCACTATTATTTATATTATACATCCACATACGATCCATCTACAAAAATATACCCACAAATTATTGAGGTTATAGAAATATATTTTAACTTAAGAATTCTAACTTAAAATATAACTTAAGAAAACACAATCCCAACCAATTCTAACTTTAAAATCTCAATAACAATTTTAACTTTAATAACTTATGGATTCTAACTTTAATATAACTTTTAAAAGCACAATCCCAACCAATTCTAGCTTTGAATTCTCAATAACAAATCTAACTTTAATAACTTATGGATTCTAACTTTAATTTAACTTTTAAAAGCACAATCCCAACCAATTCTAACTTTCAATTCTCAATAACAATTTTAACTTTAATAACTTATGAATTCTAACTTTAACAACTTATGGATTATAACTTCAATATAACTTTGAAAAGCACAATCTCAACCAATTTTAAAAATTGAAAAGTAAATCTAGCCAAATAAAGTCTACATTTTAGCTTTGAGGTTATAGAAATATTACAACTTACCATTCTAACTTTGAAAAGCACAATCACAGCCAATTCTAACTTTGAATTCTCAATAACAATTCTAACTTTGAATTCTCAATAACAATTCTAACTTTAATAACTTATGGATTCTAACTTTAATATAACTTGGAAAAGCACAATCCCAACCAATTCTAACTAAGCTAACACAAATACATTGACAATGAACATAAAAATTAGCACAATCTCAAGCAAATATATATATATATATATATATATATATATATATATATATATGAAAAGTAAACTAGTCAAATAAAGTTTACATTTTTTCACAAATTTAACAATAATGTATATGTATATATATATATATATATATATGAAAAGTAAACTAGTCAAATAAAGTTTACATTTTTTCACAAATTTAACAATAATTTAAGAAAGCACAACACCAACCAATTCTAACTTTCAATTCGCAATAACAATTCTAACTTTAATAACTTATGGATTCTAACTTTAACAACTTATGGATTATAACTTCAATATAACTTTTAAAAGCACAATCCCAACCAATTCTAACTTTGAATTCTCAATAACAAATCTAACTTTAATAACTTATGGATTCTAACTTTAACAACCTATGGATTATAACTTCAATATAACTTTGCAAAGCACAGTCTCAACCAATTCTAAAAATTGAAAAGTAAATCTAGCCAAATAAAGTCTACATTTTGGTTTTGAGGTTATAGAAATATTATAACTTAACATTCTAACCTTGAAAAGCACAATCCTAACCAATTCTAACTTTAATAACTTATGGATTCTAACTTTAATATAACTTGGAAAAGCACAATCTCAACCAATTTTAACTAAGCTAACACAAATACATTGACAATGAACATAAAAATTAGCACAATCTCAAGCAAATATATATATGAAAAGTAAACTAGTCAAATAAAGTTTACATATTTTCACAAATTTAACAATCATTTAAGAAAGCACAACACCAACCAATTCTAACTTTCAATTCTCAATAACAATTCTAACTTTAATAATTTATGGATTCTAACTTTAACAACCTATGGATTATAACTTCAATATAACTTTGAAAAGCAAAATCTCAACCAATTCTAAAAATTGAAAAGTAAATCTAGCCAAATAAAGTTTACATTTTCGTTTTGAGGTTATAGAAGTATTATAACTTAACATTCTAACCTTGAAAAGCACAATCCTAACCAATTCTAACTTTGAATTCTCAATAACAATTCTAACTTTAATAACTTATGGATTCTAACTTTAATATAACTTGGAAAAGCACAATCCCAACCAATTTTAACTAAGCTAACACAAATACATTGACAATGAACATAAAAATTAGCACAATCTCAAGCAAATATATATATATATATATATATATATATATATATATATGAAAAGTAAACTAGTCAAATAAAGTTTACATTTTTTCACAAATTTAACAATAATTTAAGAAAGCACAACACCAACCAATTCTAACTTTCAATTCTCAATAACAATTCTAACTTTAATAACTTATGGATTCTAACTTTAACAACTTATGGATTATAACTTCAATATAACTTTGAAAAGCACAATCCCAACCAATTCTAAAAATTGAAAAGTAAATCTAGCCAAATAAAGTCTACATTTTAGTTTTGAGGTTATAGAAATATTATAACTTAACATTCTAACCTTGAAAAGCACAATCCTAACCAATTTGAACTTTGAATTCTCAATAACAATTCTAACTTTAATAACTTATGGATTCTAACTTTAATATAATTTTGAAAAGCACAATCCCAACCAATTTCAAAAATTGAAAAGTAAATCTAGTCAAATAAAGTCTACACTTTAGTTTTGAGGTTATAGAAATACTATAAGTTAACAATTCTACTTTGAAAAGCACAATCTCAATCAATTCTAATTTTGAATGCTCAATAAAAATTCTACTAACTTATGGATTCTAACAAAAAGCACAATCCCAACAACAACACACACACAAAAAAAAAAAACTAGTCAAATAAAGTATACATTTTTGCACGAATTCAACATCAATAATATTACAAACAATGATAACTAAGCTAACACAAATACATTGACAATGAACATAAAATATAGCACAATCTCAAGCAAAAAAAAAAAAAAAATGAAAAGTAAACTAGTCAAATAAAGTTTACATTTTTTCACAAATTCAACATTAATAACATTAGAAATGATGTTTAACAAAGCTAAATAGACTAACATTAGGCCTAAAATCTACAAATAAAACTAAAATTGAAAGAATTTAAAAGCCCTAATTTAAAAGAAACTACCTCAAATTACAAGTTAAAATCGGGGCTGGGGTAGGTGGGGTTGGGCTGCGTAGGTAGTGACGGGTGGGCGGCGGGTTAGGGTTTTTTTATTTTAGAGAGAAGTGGGTTTTTTTTTGGGGGGGGGGGGGGGGGGGGGGGGAAGATAGCAAACGATATGCCAAACCCGGTTCTATCATATTGTTAAAGAAAAACCGACGGAAAAACCGACGCGGTCCGTCCGTTTTTTTAAAATATTGACCAGCGTTTGACCAAAAAAAAAAAACCGACGTAGTCCGTCAGTTTCTTTAAAAAAAATCGTTTATTAATATTTTACAAAACAAAATGAATTATAAATTATTTAATATATTTTTAAAAAATTAAATATGTTTTTTAATAAAACCGACGTGGGACGTCGGTTTTTGTAAAAAAAATTTGGCGGAAACATAATTTCAAAATTTTGCGGAAAAAACTGACGTTGTCCGTCGGTTTTTTAATTAAAAAAATAAAAAAAATTAGAAATACACAAAACCGACGCACTGAGTCGGTTTTCCGTCGGTTTTTCAAAGCGACGCAGTCCGTCGGTTTTTTGTCCGTCGAATTTTGCCAGTTTTTTAGTAGTGACCTTGTTGAGATCGTTTTGTACTCCTCACCTTATAGTTGATTTCTCTGCCCTTCGCGCCCCATGGTTTTTCCCGTCTTGGGTTTCCACGTAAATCTTGTGTTCTTTACGTTTATTGCTTTCTTGCATTATTGTTCTTGTGTTGGTGCATCCTAATCGGTTCCGCTGCATCGCTCGTTTAATTCTTAACAAAATGGAAGGCATATTTAAGTTTTCAATATTTTGTACATTAATATTAGCTAAGTTCAAGTAGTTTGTGTATACACATACATACACACGTCAATGAAAACTTTTTTCTTTTATATATCTTAAACCATATTCCATCCTGTATAAAGGTTAAAAAAAATAGGCTGCCTTTTAGGTTTGAATTACCAGATTTTTACGGTATTTTTTTTTCTCTTCTTCATTACCTTTTTTTTTTCCTTATTCAAGTTAACATATATTGATTTAAATGAGTAGTTTTGTATTAAACTTTGATGTCTCCCACATATCCTTTAGACAAAAGATATAGATAATCTGAAGAATCATGAAAAATTGATAAAATCATGAGAACATGTACACTAGTTAAAAAAATAAGGCACAATAGAAGAGAGAGTGAGAGATAAGGAAGAATTAGCCAGCAAGTGAAGCAGGCGTTCATGTTGACAACTAATACGATAGTATAATATTTTTGTTTGACAGTTCGAAAAATAAGATTCGTGAGGGATCCTATTCTTCGATCTTTATTACTATATGCTGCTTTATTTGTTTTGTATCATTTGTTATTTTATTATCATTATTTTCCTTTCAATTATGTTTTGACTGTTGAGGGTCAACAAGAAACAACCTCTCACCCTACAAAGGTAGGGGTAAAGTCTGCGTATTTGTGTGATTATAGTGGTTGTTGTTGTTTTGTAGTTCGTTCTAAAGATAATAATACATTTTTATGTTTAAGAATAATCTAACTTTGATATTTTTATTTTACTTGTAATGAGATGATTTACCATATAAATGCGTATAATATGTTTTAGGCTATAAATTTTAAAAGTTTTTCTTCCTTAAATTTTGTGTTTAATCAAAAGCTGCACATAAATTTACACGGAGGGAGTCTCAAAATAAGTGTCACTTTAGCTTATTTCACACTCATTAAGAAGAACAAAAAATACAAAGTAATAGTTTATTAAGTTTCTCCTATTAATTATTAGATTTTTCTTGAGAATTAAGCACTACTAAAAAGAAGTATAGTTGAAACAATTATTATTTTTTGATTTGAATTCTTAAGACAACACTTATTCTCGGACGAGTTTCTTTTTCGACAAAGCAATACTTATTTTGAGATGAATGGAGTACATTAGAACATCAAAGCAAGTAAGCCCTAATATAAAAAATTAAAAAAAAAAAAAAAAAAAAAAAAAAAGTGTGCAAAAGCAAAGCTGAAAGGCGACCGACTTAAACCGACAAACCACGTACTTAGTGGTTGGTTGCACTCATTCATTGTAGATCACACTCAACGTGAGCTAATTATTCTAAAGTCAACCAGGAGTATTTGCAAATCAAAAGAAACGCTTAATGTTTACCCCAAATCAAACTATTTAATTTAATTATGAAAAATAAATATATTAATTAATTATGAATCATAAGTGAAGATGTCTTATAAAAAAGGCATAACCAAAAAACAAATTGTGAAGCACTATAAAATCAATTAACCTTTTTTTCCCGCTAAGCGGCATTTAAAAGTTCTTTAGCTAGTTTTGGAATTGTTAATTCGTTAATCCATTAATTAGTGACTTGCATTCTAATATCTAAGAGTGAATCAAGGTATTTTTCCTTGATTGTATTAAATACTAAAGAGAAAGATCTTGCAAAATCCACTGATTCGGCAAAATTAGACTGCCTTTTTATTGCACGCATTCAAAGTGTCGTCGTATACGACTACATAAGAAGGTTGTTCAACTCTTTGCCATTGTGAAATGTGAAAAATGAGATGAGAACGAACACCCAACATGGCTGTGTTAGCTACGACAAATATAAAGGAAAGGAAAAAAGAAATATGAGATGAGATGAGACAAAGTCTTCCCTGGTTTTGGCCAGCTTGTATCCATCTAAACTATTCATTTACGTACATGTTATTTTTCATGCACACAAATATCAGGTAATTATATCTACTAAAATGTAGGTGAAGGAATGAAATAATCTAGTATTTTGTCTTTGATGATCTAAACATTGTTTTCGCTTTATTAACCAATACGTCACACCTTTAGTGTTGCTCTAAAAGTATTAACATTTGATTGCGTATTAAAGTGGAGTATATAGCCTAAATGTTCCAAAATAAGGGCAACTAAGAAAAAATTGGCTTGTCAAGGTTGTTGCCTATTACATTTTCTTTTGTACATGTGAACCGGATTGTTTTATCGTAGAATGTGAAGGTTACACATTTCTTTAATTCTGTTCCAATGTTCTTTTTGGTCTCCATTGATAGTGTAATGAAAGTTTTGAATCTATCATTAAGGGGCGTGATGGAGGAGTGTGATCATCTTTAATCAGATATAAGGTTTGAATCCGAGAAATGAAAAATGTCTTAGTAGGTAGCGCTTTACATTCTAGATAGAGCAAAACTAGATTAGTCTGAGTCAGTAAATTTGAATACTAAATACGTAAAGAAGAAACAAAAGAAATTTTTGAACCTACTTTGACCAAAACTTTCTAAGACATATTTATAAGTTTCTATTATGATATGTTGCTTCTGTGAAGACCTTAGTTGAAGAGCTGGTTCATCTAAAGTTGTGTTTTTGTTTAAAAAAGGTTGGCAAAGATACTGTTGTTTTAAATCAACTAATTTTAAGCGAGTAGATGGTGAGATTGGGCCTTCGGACCTCTTTTAGATCATAACTTACTTCGGGCTGTTTTTTTTTTTTTTTAGGCATAGCTATTCTTTTGCTATTATATTTTGTAACTACAGTGACATGTATTTAAATTCGGATGTATTCAATTTGGTTGTATTCATTCGTAACAATTTTTACACTGTATTCAACTTATTGTATTTAGATTCGGTTGTATTCAAACAACATAAATGCCAAGAAAAAATACAGGGATATTTAGCTGCATTAAAAATTCACTGTATTTATTTGTATACAAAAAAAAAAATCTCCTTCGAAATACAAGTGAAAAATACGTAAAGAAACACTCTATTTTACACTAAAACAATAATGAATACACTGAAATACAGTCAAATCTGAAATACAAAGAAAAAATACTCTCATATTTGAGATACAAGGAACTCAGATTTCAGATACTTGAAATAAAATACACTCATATCTTAAAATACAAAACCGGAGATTTTTTCATCACCGACAACGGCACCGTCATCCGGTAAGGATCCAACCAGAAACCATTTCACTGAACTTCAACGGAAAGAGCTACACACTGAAGTAATGAACCCAAAAACGAGAGAATTATATTTGTAGAGATACAGAGCGACAAAAAGTAAATGCATATTTTTGTGAGGAATCAGAATAATAATGACAGAAACCATGAATTCAAGCCATAAAATTGTAAAATTTGAAGAGAACCAGATTAGGGCAAAAATTGAGAGACAAGCTAACTTGAAATTGCACAGTTAGATGATGAATAGAACTCAAAAATAAAAAAACAGATCTAACGGAGGTAGAACGAAATTGAAAAAACCGAAGGCAACAAATAGAAATTCAACGGCGAAGGACGCTAGCTCCGTCGGAGAAGATGACCGGTGGAGGCTCTGACAAAGAAGATGACCAGCGGCGGCTCCGACAGAGAAGGGAGAGTTGAGGGAGAAGAGAGAGGGGCTGAGGGAAGAGATTAATACAATAGAATAAGAGGATATGAGTTTTGAATTAGTTACCTTATGTAATTAAAATATAATATTTAGCTACTAGATGTATTTAAATTAAAGTGTAGTTACTAAATATAAATTTTCTTATATATTCTCTACACTATGTAAAATTTCCTTTTTGGATGTCTGAAACAGTTTGAGTCCATCTCAACAATGAAGCAACATGGTAAAATATATGATATTAATCCTCCCATTAGGGACTAATTAAACAAATTACTTAATTTTATTACTCCTCCGTTCCAAAAAGACTGTCTTTGTTATTATTTAGACAGTCAAAGAATGTTTTATTTGACTACAATTTTTTCAAATACTTTTTAAATATTTTGAATTATAAACTATTGTGACTTATATTACTTTTTATGTAGTTTCTAAATATGTAATTTTTATTTCAAGAAAATTAAAGATTTTATGTCCGAATTCACACCGAACATTAATTAGTTTGACCCTCATAATAATCCGAATCCAGACAGTCTTTTTGGGACACAAGGAGTATTACTTTTACTGCATTAAAATAAAACTATCAATATTTAGAGTGAGCAAAGAATGATAACTTCAATAAAGGAGTGACTATTAACTGATTTAAACACTTCTACTGATCTTTACTTGAAATGTGTAAATGAAGTATGTTCCTGATGTATCAAAATTTTCAGTTAGATTAAATTTAATATCACAATCCTATCTATATTCTATGATAAACTCATTCAGTTCATAAAGGACAACCACGCTTCAATAAAATTAATTAACTTCTCACGAACTCAATAATCATAAACAATTTATTCATACCCGTGCTTCAAATTTACTCTAAAAGTTGATAAAGCAAAGTTTTTCTCACTGAGATACAGATAAATAAATATACGATAATAGAAGTGAAAATAAGAAATAAATGAATCACCAAAATAAATATACGATAATACAAGTGAAAATACGAAATAAATGAATCACCAAGGATAGTGATACAATAAACAGGATTACTCTATTCTCAACAAGAGGTTGTGATCGAGCTCTATATGTGAAAAAAATTCAGTTAGAGAATGCTTTCCCTGTGAATGAATCTTACACGATGTGAATTCAAATTAATCGAGGTCAGTGAATACTGAACACTAGAAAACCAAAAATAATGGAAATAGTAAAACGTTAAAGAGAGGAACAGTTTTTGTTATTATTAAAACTAAAAACAAAGATATTATATACCATGAACCCTCAAGGAATATCCCATTATGAATAACTCAAGGGTAAAATTGGTTCATTTTTCCTTGTTTTACAGCAACGGTTGGTATTTTTGAGCTATTTGACCAATTAGAGGGCATTTTTGAACAAAAAACATAACGACAATAACATTTTTGAATAGAAAACATAACAAAAGGCAATATTAATCTAACATTTTTTACCCTTTTTCTGTCAAGTTTAGTGAGTGTGATCCAAATATCAGATTGTTAGAAAAACAAAACATAACTTTAAGAGAGGGACAAATTCCTTTTATTAAAATTGACAACAAATACATTATCTACCAGGGACCCACAAAGAAATTTTTGTTAGTAAACTGTATTCGAAAATGAACATAAACCAGAATTTGAAACAGCATCAAAAAATATGTAAGAATTAAATCGAGTCCACTGAATTCACAGTATGTCTTTAAGGAAATTATTCCCCTCAATGTATCCGAGGTGTTGGAATACATTTTCCTAAGATAAAACAATTTACTCACTGTTGTAGCGGTACAGCAAACTCCGGTGACAGCGAACTCACTCAACAACTGTAGATAGGGGTGTACAAAGTAAACCGATAAACCGAGTCAAACCGAGAAAAAACCCCGACTAGTGGTTTGGTTTGACTTGGTTTGGTGTAGAAAACAAAACCCGACCATAATTGGTTTGGTTTGGTTTTAACTAAAAAAAGTCAAACCGAACCAAACCAACTCGACATTACATGTATTCAATTTTTAAAATATTTTATACATAAACATATTTATTTGTAATGTAATTTATAAATATTTCTTAAATTTTTTTGTAGTTTTTTTATCTATTATCATATTATTCAAGCTTGAACTTAGAATTTTGAATGTCAATAAGTTTTATATCCTATGGATGTTAGTAACTCAAATAAAGTCCAAACCAAAACCAACTCAACACTAATGCTAACAAAAGAAATTCAATTTATCACTAGGAATGACAATGATGTTGGATATCTGTTCTTTAGTTTTGCATAATTGATTTAGAGAGTGAAAATACATAACTTAAGTTTTTTTTCTTTGTCATGTAATTAATACTTATTAGCCGTACTTATTTTAGCATGACTTAATATTTTTAGATTATGGTCATTTTCTTTATGGCTTGTTAATTAACAATATTTATTTTAACCGATTTTATTACCTTTTGTTGAATATTTTAATACAATGTCATCACTCTTCTCACATTTTGTGTTATTTTCTTAAGAAACACCTTAATTATATAGTTGTATCTTACTAGGACTAAAAAAAAATTTGAAGTAAAAGTTATATGTTTTGTATCAAGACTATTCCGAAAAAAAATCCGAAAAACCCGAGAAAATCGAATAACCCGAGAAAACCCGAGGTTGAAAAACCCGAATTTTATTGGTTTGGTTTGGTGTATAAATTTAAAAACCCGACGCAATTGGTTTGCTTTGGTGTTTAGAAAATCCGAACCAACCCGGTCCATGTACACCCCTAACTGTAGATCACACGAATTTTTTATGAAGTGCAAAAAGAAAAATAGAAGAGAAGAGAAGACAGAAAATTCGTAAGGAATATTCTAAAGATCATTAGGATATATATAGTCATGGAAGCGTTGGTTCAGAAAGGTGCAACTCATAGGTTGCATCTTTTCAGATGGGCGGGAATATTTGAATTAATCCGAGAAGGAGAAATGGGTCAACGGGTCAGAAATGGATCCAGAGAACCGGGTCATAATTTGGATAATTAATTAATAATTAAAATTAATTAAATTTGGTCCAAAAAGATTATTAATCAATCAAATCATTTGACCATATCCAAATCCAAATCCAAATATGAAGCCGAGCCGAGCGACCAATGTGTGAGAAATGTGCTTCTACATATAAGCACAAGAACTTTACTTTCCACAACCAATGTGGGAGAAATGCTTCATCCAAAAAGCAAAAAAGGAACAATTCAAAATTTTCATTTTTTCCTCCATTTTCCATTCATCTAACACTTAAAACCCAACATTTTTCACATCATTAAAATTTCCGAAAAATTACCAAAACAGGAAAAATAACTCATTTGTCTTCGTCATCCTTAGCCTGCACTTTACTATTATTGCTAAAATGACCATTGTGTTTTACTTTCCTGGACGACTCAATAAAAGTAGCATAACTACTGTCACGGGCCGACTCCTCCTAAGCGGCAGTGGCACACAAATAGCCCGTGCGGCGCTCGTAGTCCCACCTGACTACAAGCCAGCCTTTCCTTATCCCAGGTTTTCTTGGCACGACCCTATGCCTATGGTGAAGCTTGCCTCAGAGGCTTAGCTTTCCTTGTGCCGCCCGTTTGATGTCAAAGCTTCAGCCTTGTCTTGCTATCATACTCTTGTGGCGCATTTCATATGCTGGGTCTCGTCTATGCACATCCCTTGGGTTGGCTACGGACATGCATGTCCCTCGCCTGGCACTGAGCGTCGCTCCTGCGCGCACAGTCCTATCCTCAATCTTGACACTTGCCTTGTGTTGTGCCCGAGTAAGGCAACTTCCAATCCTTGGCCTTCGTCATGCGCGGTCCTCTTTCATGTGCCTATGGTTGTCCCATGGCATTGGCAAACATAACCCTCGCAACTTACTTCCATCCCTCGTAGTGCAGCGTCATGATAACGTCCAAAATACATTCCTCAAAGAGAAAGTGTACACAGTCGTATGCAATATATTTACCCAACTATGAGTCGGGGTCGATCCCACAGGGAACAATATGCTAGGCGATTAAGAAAGTAAGGAACTTTCACCAACTACGCTAAAGCCAAACGATGGATAATATTTTGGGTTTTTGAGAGAATTATAACTAATGCGGAAATGTAAACTAACCTAGAAAGCAAGTAAAATGATCAATGGCCACAAGCATGGATAATGGGAGATTACACTCAAGTAACGATCCAATGTTTTTATGATTTTACAACTAAGAGCGGATTTATGTTAATAGATAATGATTTCTAAAATCTCATTGAAAGTCTTCCAACCAAATCAATGAATTTCACTCTAAGCTTTTCCAAGCCTTAGAGTGTGATATTAGGCACAATCAATTTAACCTCAAGTAACTATCCTCTTCCGAACTCAAGTTATTAGATGGATTTAATGACCCAAATTCTTGTTAACTAATCTTTCCCAACCAAGATTTCCTCTTCCGAGCTCAATCGAAGTAAATGGGCGAGTCCTAGGGTTAGCTAATCCCTTTGGAAACATTCAAGAACGAGATTAATTAAATCAACAAAGACCCACTTCATTAGGAATAAAAATCATTCAATACATAAGCAAAACAAGAGTTTCAATCCAAACTTTAATCAAGAATATTTTCATAAACAAGATTCAAGTCTAGAAATGAAATATTACACACTAAAATATTCAATACAAAACAAGGAATTGAAGAAAGGTTTAAGAATTATCTCATTAAAGTGCTCCAATCTTCTCCTCCAATGTTGTAGGTGAAACCCTAGCCTCCAAAACTTGCAAAATGACCAAAGATGATCTGATTTCCCCCCAAGTCTTCCTTTTATGTTTCCCAATTTTTCCAAGTCCAAACAATGACAAAATAAACCCCAAAGTTTCAGTTTTGCAAATCTGTCCCGTTTTTGCAAAACTGTCCAGTTTTGAGAGTTTTGCAAAAATGTTCAGTTTGGCCTCTTTTTGACTTTCTTTTCACTTGGTTTCTTCCGATCACTTCTAGATCACATAAAACTGGATAGAGCACCAATATCTCATAAATCAGCCGAGGTGCAGCATCTGCGACACAGGATGCGACTCGCAGGTTCCACATGCGAGTCGCATGTGGTGTCGCATGTATTGCATCATTGTCTTATTTTATTTGGCCATTCTCTGTCGACAGATGCTGCACCACCTGCGACTCGCATGCAGTACCTGCGATTCGCAGGTGATGCTCTGGTTCATTTCAGCTATCTTGGCTTGTTTTGCTCTATTTTGTTCCATTTTGGTCCATTTTGATCCATTTTGCTCTTTTATGCTCTCCGGGCATCTTTTCCTACAAAACAACATAAAAACACAAAAAGTAATAACAAAAGTGCTTAAAGAGTCACAAAAACTTAAGGAATTAGCATCGAAAATTGCGTAATTTCACGACTCATCACGTCACCCCACGACTGCACGTCTAGGCCAACGGACCCTTGCTTGCAAGGCTGAACCCAAGCCAAGCTCACAAGTCAATACACGAGGCTCTTGAGTGGTTCCTCGAGTACTAAATCGGCACGGAGGTCTTTAACATCCATAAAGATAGCCCGCGGGGCATAATCAATTCCTACGTCAAGCCTCCGACACTCGTTATGCTCCCAACGCGGGCCCGCAGGCACGGCGCCGTCCATAGAGTCCCTTAACTCGTATGGATACCTAGGACACTCTGTCACGACCCGACTAGGAGGCCGCGACGAGCACCCGGTGCTATCCCACCCGGGCACCCCTTGACATACTTTCACATAACATCTAGGTGAGCCACATAGTAAAAACATACATTTCTATCCATCAATCATACTAGTCCCTTTGGACAACAACCTCTTTATATCATCATAGGCATCTATGCCACATCAATGTACATGGGCTAACGAGGCCAACAAAATGGTATACAAAATATAGGCCGACAAGGCCAAACACATCTAACCACATACACATGTCTTCGAGCCTCTAAGAAGAGTATAACATATCACATAAGCGGGACAGGACCCCGTTATGCCTATAATTATGTACACAAAAGAATAAGTACCCAAAAGCTATGGCTCCGAAGGAAATAGAGCTTTGCTATGTAGTCTCTGAGAATATAGCTATGGATCGAGCCTGTCTCCCTATGCACCTGCGGGCATGACGCAACGTCCACAAACAAAAGGACATCAGTACGAAGAATGTACTGAGTATGTAAAGCATGATCAACAACAATATAGAAGCATACTATACAACATATGAGACAACATAGGATGGGAGATAATAATATCGTCGTCATGGCACTTACTTGCTTTTCCACAAGGACAGCCCAATTCTATTGCGTATCCGTGTACATACATCCATATCCGTACTTATTTACCTTCACATTCATTTTCGTATTCGTATTCATGTTCCCATTCATATTCATATTCCTAGAGTCTACATCTCATATACATTGCTTATACATAGCCTTTGCACAACATTTACATATCCTTAGCATATTCGTACTCATATTGATGTCATATATATATATATATATATATATATATATATATATATATATATATATACCCGACCATAAAGGATCGGTGTTTCATACATACTTGGCCAACCAAGGCTCAAGGTCATACATACCTGGCCCTACCAAGGCTTCAGGGTTATCCGTACCTTCTGCAGAAGTGTGCACGTGTTACATAATCATATACATACTCTATACATATTCATATACATACATTCTACCCGGCATCATAAGCTCGGGGTCTTATTATAGCCCTTCATAGACACACATACATACAATAGCCCGTAGGCATCTTTAACATCATATTATTCTCATAATTATTACTATCATTATCACTATCTTCGTTGTTATCATTACATCTATCTTATAGGCCTACTCGTCATATGAGGAACTTGGTACAGCCGTAACGTATCAAGCATCGTGAGCTTACTAGCTCGGAAGATCAAATCATTTGAAGAAATCATAGTCTTATAGAAGGTTTAGACGTTTGGCCAAAGAACCATGCCTTATGAAAGAAGGGTTAGCCTTACATACCTTTTCGTTCGACTATTTACCACTTGCACGTTCTCTTTCAACGGTTGTGTTTATACCTTCATTAAAGTCATACTATCGTTAGAATCGACAACTAGCACACATGGCTAAAGTTAGAGAAAATCGGACAGCATCTCTTTTATTTATACAACATTCCTCCATATCGTAATTCAACTCCCGAACGTCAACAATACATTCACAATACCATAACAATGGCCATTAATTATTTACGTTAACCACATTATCTAGATTTCTCAATTCGCTCCCAATTCACCCATATTCATGGTCATATCACCCGACTTCGTCCATTCATATACAATGCCCATTTTCATGATCTTAACATCATTTATAACACATTCATATCACAACACAACAAGAATCATGGTTCAATTCAAACTATCTCTCAAAATGTCACTATTCAACATTCATGACCCATTTTTCTATACTCATCTAATGTCCAAGCATTTTAACTCTCAAATACCTTAAACAATATATAAATACCATAAATCTTACCTTAGATGTTGTAGGAACGAGCCTTGGTCGAAATACTTCACTTGAGCAAAAACCCTAGTTTTCCTTCAATAAGATTTTCTTGACTTGAATAATCTTAATGGGTTTCCTTACACTTGATTCACTTGATTTGTGTTGTTGATGACTAATAATCCTTGAAATCTTGTGGAATAAATGTAGAGAGATGTTTTAGAGAGAGGGGATGAAATGTGGAAAAGAAATAATAAACTTGGATCCCTTATTTAATGACTTAAAATCTGGTCTGGAGTGAACAGTACAGTGGTCGTAAACTTGGTTTATGATCCGTCTTCCAGTTTACGGACCTTCCTTCGTGGTCGTATTTAATCATAACAGAACTAGAAACTAAGGCTGAGACGTGGTGATTACAGACACAGTTTACGGGCCGTAAACCACTTTACGGTCCGTATTTCAGGTTGTATTTAACCATTTGATCATTTGGCAGAAAGTTGAAGTTTTGGAAGCCAAAATACGACATGGCAGTTTACGGGCCGTATACCACTTTACGGTTCGTATTTCATTTTACGTGCAACTGGCCAAAATGCAGATCTGCAACTTCCCATATTTTCAGAACCTATAATTATTCATTATGGAGCATAACCTATCTCTTATTGCAATTGCCTTCGGAATCTTACTTAGGGTCGTCAAATGTTATTTCTTACTCATGAAAATATCGGATACTCGTACTCCTCGCGGGTCCATTCACTTGGGCAACCAGGGAGGATTTTTCCGAGGTGTAACACACTCCTATGAGGTGCCTAGGCAGGCCCTTGAGGTCCTCCCTCAAGGTTGCTCACTTAGTGAGACTGGCCGATAGCACGCACGGGGGAGGCTGGCTGAGCTGTAGACACCTCTGCCCCCGTTATATATGCTTTAAAAGAAAAACCCAAGTTCTAGCACTGGACATCATTTTGCCAGAGAATCACACTTGGCCTTTCTCACTCTTCCGAACTCCAAATGAGGCGCCGTCTGTTCCTAACTCTTTCTCTTGACTTCCTTCACTCCTCCATGAAGTTTCATCTCATTCCCATACTCGTGGATCGAGATATAGCCTTCGGGAGCTTTATCAATGACACTGCTCCTTGGCTAAGTCAAGCCTTTAGGTGAACGATCTTCAAATGACGCCAAACTTGGTAAGCACATTCCATAACATCCTAGGAAGGGTCCCGTCACCCTAAATCCCAAGATTCCATCCAGAGCTCGGAAACGCACGGGACTGACACTCAGGCTCGCGCTTGGCCTCGTTCGCCGACGGCCCATGGGCTCATCCCAGATCCTTGTTAAACTTCCTTGGCACTCTTATAATATGCCATAGAGCATCTCTAGATGCTTATTGACTCTCGTCCGTCGGAGCCCCTCGTCAATGCACGTCGCCCGCGCACAGCTGACACTGCCTGCGCGGCCGACCCTGCCTGCGCGCGCGGCCGACCCTGCACGCGCGCGCGGCCGACCCTGCACGCGCGCGCGGCCGACCCTGCCTGCGCGCGGCTGACACTCATCTGCGCACGTCTCTTGCACGACTGACACTCGCTTGGACCTCCTGGGGCGCGCAGGGGTTATGGACGCCAAGGCACAATGAAGGCAGCCTGTAACACTACTCATGTGCATTTGATAGATCGTCATAGCTCCAAACAACTTTTCCGACAACTCCTCCTCCGTCTCCGTCTCCGCCTCCACCAAAAACCCCATATCGATCGCCACCGGACGTAACATAACCTAAAGCCAAGTGCAAAATCGCACTAGCAATCGCTGAACTTTAAATCGAAGGAAAACTGTCCCACTTTTAATAATTCAAGGGCAAAATTGGTTCATTTTTTCTCGTTTTAGAGCCATCAGTAAGAAGGTTATTTTGAGTCATTTGACTAGTTGGAGGATATTTTTGAGCCAAAAACGTAACGAAGAGAACATTTTTGAAAAAAAAAAAAACACAACGCGAGACTAATTAATTAATCTATTTTGAATAGTTGAGAAAAAATTTTTTGACCCTTTTACCATTAAGTTTAGTGAATGTGATCCAAATATCATATTGTTAGAAAAACATAACAAAACAAAACTTTAAGAGGGGGACAAATTCTTTTTATTAAAATTGACAACAAATACATTATCTACCAGGGACACAAAAGAATTTAACATCATTAAATTTTCCAAAATTACAGGTAGGAACAAAATGCTCACTTGTCTTCCTCATCTTCGCTGTCCTTAGATTGCACCTTACTAATATTGCTAAAATGACCATTGTGTATTACTTTCCTGAACGACTCAACAAAAGTAGCAGAACTCATTTCCATTTGACAAATCCTCACAGCACCAAACAACTTTTCTGGCAACTCTTCTTCCATCTGCCCCTCCACTAAAAACCCCATATCAATCGTCACTGATGTAACATACCCTAAAGCCAAATGCAAAATCGCACTAGCAATTGTCGAGCTACCAATATCCACGTCGATTTCTAAGTAATTATCACCTTTATGATAATAACAATTCAAAGCTTTACCAAGTATACAAGCTGAGTAATTCCCCACAGCAGCTTTCACTATCCATGGTCCTTTAATCATCCGGTTCACTATCTTGAACCGGCTGTTACGATACGAGTCGTCACCGTGTACAAACCGATAGAGGAGTGAACCCGGTTCGAGTGGGCGGTTTTCTTTAGTGGCGAAGTAAAAAACCGCGCTGTGGTGGTCCCTACTAGGGATTTGAAGATTCACCGCGATTACGAAGGTTTTTAGAGATTTACCTGAAAAAACGACAAAAATAATCCATTATATTTAAGGGTTTGGTTTAAAATAGTCTCTTAAGTATGCACTAGAGATTTACCTGAAAAAACGACAAAAATAATCCACTATATTTGAGGGTTTGGTTTAAAATAGTCTCTTAAGTATGCACTTAACGGTTTTGGTCCGTTAAGTTTGTAATAAGTTAATAAAAATGATCTCTTATTATGTTTGAGGGTAGAGTTAGAATAATTTCTTAAGTATGCACTTAACAGTTTTGATATTTTAAATTTGTCAAAAGTTAATATTTTTAGTTTTGGCAAAATATTTATGAAACTTCGATCAGTTAGATTTGACTTGACTATGAAAAACCGCATGTGGTGGTTCCTATCGGGATTTGAAGATGGAAAAGTTACAAAACATTACAAACATGTAGCTATAATTTCAAAAAATTACAGAACGTATCTACTGTATTTACGAAACGTAGCTATCAACGCTGATATAGTAGTACTGTGTTGACATAATTCTTTCGCGCAATTTCAGCTGATAGCTACCGAATACAATAACTATAACTACATTTCGTAATACGCAAATTATAGCTACATTTTATAATTACGCTTTAAACTACCGCTATATATATGAAATTTGCCCTTCGAAGACTTACCTTGTGAATGAGATTTCTTCAGTGCGTGTATTACACGGTTATCGTTCCTTGCAAGGACATGGTCGAGTTTCGAATTTGACCTTAGCCAATCAACTCCAGCAGGTTGCAAAAGCCATTCCCCTGAGGGTATTTTCGTCTTTTTCGTGAAGTAATTTGGACTTCGTAGATTGAAATTATCTCCTGGAGGTGATGCCCACCCATTTGTTCCATCATTCAAATCAACACACTTTAACGAACCGCTATTGATTACTTCTTCTCTCCAATCTTTTTCGCTTCCACCGCCCTTCTTATTGAGCTTTTGCTTCTGCTTTGTCGAGCACATTATAACAACAAGAAGAACAAACCCAATGTAACTCAACGACTGGAGTTGGGGAGGATAATGTGTGCGCAGATCTTATTTATATCTTGACAAGATAGAGAGGATGTTTTCAATAGACGCTCGACTCAAAGAAAGATGTATTAAAAAAGAAGGCAGTAGCAACGCAGAAACAAGAAGATAAAATAATATAACTGAGGCCACAATTGAGCTCTGAGTAGGATAGTGTGTACGCTGATCTTATCCTTACCTTGAAAAGGAAGATAGGTTTTTTTCGATAGAGCCTCGACTCAAAGAAAGATGAATTGAAAAGAAAGGCTAGCAACAAGCAAAAACAAGAATAAAATAAGATAACCGATGCTAAAGAAACTATTACTTCTTTTTTCTTCCAGTTATTGAATGATCACTGGAATGAGTTATTTTTGGTAGAAGTAAAAGTGAATGGTGGGTGAAGAAATATGGTGGAGCTAGTTCTGTGTTTATGGAGTATATTGAAAATGTTGGACGTGGGGGTGGATATATGTATGAGAATAGGAAAACACACGTGCCCTTGAGTTTGCAGGAAACTACGAAAGAACCCTTTTGACAGCTAATAGTGAGAACTATTTTTTTTTTTTTCAGACAGCAGTGTGAACTGGCATATAGAAAAGAACGGAGAAAATACCCAAACTCTTAAGTTTGGATTCATTTTGTTCTTTTCTTCATCATGTTTCTTTTATGACAATTTCTCTAGCGGACCACTAAAAATTATGATGAAATAGTAAATACTTTGTCATTCTTAATTTATACTTTAAATTTGAGTTATAAGAACAACAATAACATATTCAGTGTATTTTTATAAGTGGGATCTGAGGAGGGTGGGTGTACGTTGATCTTACGGGATAGAGAGGATGTTTTCGATAGATTCTTGACTCAAGAAAATCATTTTTCAAAAAATGGTTTGAAAGAAATTAGAAGCTATGATAAAAAAAAAGATTGAAGAAAGAAAAGTTTTAACAGTACAACTATTAAAGTTAACCAAAGTAAAAAGAAACAACATTAATAATATAATCGAAGCTTAAGAGAATGCTGGCATCATTGTAATAATACCGGTAAGGGAACGCTCTACTACCTACTAAATACTATTTTTTCTGTTCAATTTATGTGATACACTTTCCTTTTAAGTTTGTTCCAAAAATAATGATACATTTCCTTATTTGACAACAATTTAACTTTAAACTTTACCTTTTACGTTTAATGAGATGATCTATAACTACACAAATATCTTTGACTTAATTTAGACCACAAGATTCAAAAGTCTTCCTTTATTTCTTATCCAGTCAAACTATGTCATATAAATTGAAACGCAGGGAGTAACCAACTACCCTAATTCCTCTCCTATCTAGATTTGAGTTATGAAGATGAAATTACTCTTTATAAATAGTGGTTTACTTTTAAAGTGAGACTTTTCAAATATAAATCTAAATTAATCGAATGTCAAATCAAATATACCGATCATTAAAAAAAAAAAATCCTAGCAGAGAAAATTGATGTAGTACTACATATTTTTGTTTTTTTGACATCTGAAAATGTCTTTCAGCAATTAATACTAATGAGGATCTTTTTATACAGTTAACAGAAAGATTTACCGGTTTAGCCAGAGAACAAAATCAACATCGGTTCATTTAAAGAAGAAGAAATAGTGAGCCTAGATGCTCTTCCATGATTTTCTTCAAATATTCTATTAAGCATTTTTCAGTTGAGAATAAGTGATTAACAGTAATTTTTATGATATTTTCCAAGTTTGTATAAATTCTGTCTTAAAATATGAATGAGCCTGTGTTGATTTTATTTTCTAAATCATGGATATAACTTTTAGTGAATGAAAGTAGGTAAAGATATTTAAGGACTTAATTTTCTTTAAAAAAAAAAACTACTCCACTAGGCTTGTGAAAGTCCAGTTGTAAATAATAGACTATGTAATAGTCTACGTAAATATTGTAAATATTAGGATAATCTTTTCATAATTAGCACATGTATATTAGGCATGATCTCTTCCTTATATATAGTAATTAGGTCCTATAATTTAGCCTAGTATTATGGTGATAGTTAGATACCTACTTTGTATATAATGACTTTCATACATCAATACAAATCACGGATTGATTTCCTACATGGTATCAGATTAGGTTTCCTTCCTCACCTCCTAAACCTAGCCGTCACCTTCCCCACCCTAACCCTAGCCATCCTCTTCTTCCTCCCTTTTCTCTCTTCAATGGCTGACAAAAATTTTCATTCTGCTTTAACTGTCACGAATGTGAAATCTTTAATACCAATCACTCTTGACATGGAAACCGGCCATTATCACGAATGGGCGACACTCTTCAAAGTTCTAGCCCGCGTCCACTCCGTACTTGAGCACATCATACCACCAACTGACACCACCGAACTCACCGCGTACAACGCAACGAAGGCGGCTAATCTTCCGCTATGGAAACGGCTCGATGCGGTGGTCCTTCAATGGATTTACGCCACCGTATCCCATGATATTCTTACCTCTATTCTCGTGGCGGATGATGTTGCGGAGAAGGCTTGGAACCGAGTTGCTCAGCTTTTCCAAGATAACAAGCACTCAAGGGTAGCGTACCTTGAAACTGAATTCACCACCACAAAAATGGCCGACTTCGGTTCGGTTATGGTCTATTATAATAGGTTAAAGTCACTTGCAGATCAGTTGCCAACGTGGGGTCGCCGGTGTCCGACCAACGTATGGTCTTGCGCCTCCTTGCGGACTTACCGGAGACATATGCACACTTTGTCACAACCATCCAGCAGAAGGATGTGCTGCCCTCTTTCTCTGAAGTGTGCTCCAGACTCAAGCTCGAAGACGCCGCTGCAAAAGAACGTGCCCGCAATTCTATTCCCGCGGCACTCCTTGTTGATAATGATGCTCCCTCCCCGCCACCTGGAGGCATCAATAATTCAACAAACCGTCGTGATAATAATAATCGAGGCAGGAACTCCAACAGGAACAAGAGAAAGGGAAATAACAATAACAACAACAACAACCGCGGGAAATCCGGCTGCCGCCGCCGCGGCGGACAGCCCAGCCACGGCCAGTGGCCGACGGCCCAGCCATCAGCAGGGGGCTACTACTGGCCTACCTGGCCGCCCCAGCAATGGGCAATGCCCCCCTGCCCGTATCCGACCAGGCCGTGGCAGCAGCGTCCCACGACGCCAAGGCTCGGCGGTGGCATTCTCGGTGCAGGTCCACGCTCACCTCAGTAGGCCTATTCTATGCATGGTCCATCCTACTCTGGGTACACTCCAACAGACGTAGAGGCCGCCATGCACACTCTGTCCATGCATCAACCAGATGATAATTGGTACATGGACACCGGAGCGACTTCCCACATAACTGGCAACACAAGTACTCTCACGTCTTATTTTAATTTGAGCAATAATTCTGGAATCGTTGTTGGTAATGGTAGCACTATTCCAATTCGAGGCTATGGTCATACATCCCTACCCCCACCTAATCCCCAATTACGTCTCCGAAATGTCTTGCATGCTCTAAAACTCATCAAAAACCTTATTTCCGTACGCAAATTCACTAAGGACAATAATGTTTCTGTTGAGTTTGATCCTCTTGGGTTTTTTGTGAAGGATTTACCGACGGGGAGCCGCCTAATGAGATGTGAGAGCACCGGGGAATTGTATCTTATCACTGCCACAAAACGGACCACTCCACCATCAACCTTCATTGTCGCATCACCTAGCTTGTGGCATTCCCGACTCGGGCATCCGGGAACTGCTATCCTTAGTTCTCTTCGTAGTAATGCCTTAATTAAATGTAATAGGGCCCGAACTTCTTTTTGTACCTCTTGTCCTTTGGGGAAACACGTTAAATTGCCATTTTATGATTCATTGTCATTTACTACTATGCCATTTGATATCACTCATAGTGATTTATGGACATCTCCTGTTTTGAGTTCAAATGGGCACCGCTATTATGTTTTCTTTCTTGATGATTATAGTAATTTTCTTTTGGACTTTTCCAATCTCTAACAAGTCCAAAGTTTATTCTACTTTTCTATCTTTTAAGGCATTAATACGAACCCAATTCGGAAGAGACATCAAAAACATTCAATGTGATAATGGGCGGGAGTTCACCAATGGGCATTTTCAATCTTTTTGCGCCTCCAATGGTTTAAATTTCAGATTTTCTTGCCCCCATACCTCTCCTCAAAACGGCAAAGCGGAAAGAAAAATTAAAACCATTAACAACATAGTGCGCACTCTTCTTGTCCACTCCTCCATGCCCCCCACTTTTTGGCATCATGCTCTCCAAATGGCCACATACCTCTTTCATGTGCTTCCCACCAAGGTCCTTGGGTATAAATCACCAACGTAAGTTCTCTACCAACGAACCCCCACCTATTCTCATCTCCGGGTTTTTGGGTGCCTATGCTATCCACTTTTCCCATCTACAACTATTAATAAGTTGCAAGCAAGATCCACCCCGTGTGTATTTTTGGGCTATCCGTTGAATCATAGAGGATATAAATGTTATGATTTATCCACCAACAAAATCATCATATCAAGGCATGTCATCTTTGAGGAAACTCAATTTCCCTTCTCAAAATTGCACTCACCAACCCCAACTTCTTATGATTTTTTGGACCATGAGATTTCTCCATACACCTTGCATTTTCTGTCGCAGCCCACTCCACCCGTCGTTCCCTCGGTCCAGCCCGATCCCCCCACTGCTGAACCCGTGCCCACTGCCCAGCAGCCCCTCCCCCCACTGCCCAGCAGCCCCTCCCCCCACTGCTCCACCCATGACCACTGCCCAGCAGCCCACCCGCATGGTCACTAGAAGCCAACATGAGATTTATAAGCCCAAACAACCGTTTAACTTAAACACTTCCACCACTACCCCCATCTCGCCTATCCAGCGAAATCTTGTAAGTGCTTTAAATGAACACAATTGGAAAGCTTTCATGGTTGATGAATATAATGCTCTAATTAAAAATAAGACGTGGGAGTTAGTTCCACGTCCCATTGATGTGAATCTTATTCGTTCTATGTGGATTTTTCGTTATAAAAAGAAATCTGATGGTTCTTTTGAGAGGCACAAAGGCCGTCTTGTCTGTGATGGCAGGTCTCAACAGGTTGGAGTTGACTGCGATGACACTTTCAGTCCGGTTTTCAAACCGGCTACTATTCGCGCTGTCTTGACCATTGCACTTGCACACTCTTGGCCCATCCATCAGTTGGACGTCAAGAATGCTTTTCTACACGGTAATCTTAATGAGACTGTTTATATGCATCATCCTATTGGGTTTAAGGATCCAAAGCATCCCCATCATGTCTGTCTCTTGAAGAAATCGTTATATGGGCTTAAGCAAGCTCCCCGTGCATGGTTCCAACGCTTTGCAGACTATGTCTCCACTATTGATTTTTCACATAGCCGATCTGATCACTCTCTATTTATTTATTGTCGAGGTTCTGACATTGCTTACATTCTGCTATATGTTGATGATATTATTCTCACAGCTTCCTCAGATGCTCTCAGAAAATTCATCATGTCTCTGCTTAGTGTCGAATTTGCTATGAAGGATTTGGGCCCTTTAAGCTATTTTCTGGGTATTGCTGTTACCCGGACTTCACACGGCATTTTTCTCTCTCAGAAAAATTATGCAGCAGATATTATAGAGCGTGCGGGCATGACTGCCTGTAAGCCGAGTCAGACACCGGTCGACACCAAATCCAAACTTGGTGCCACGGCCGGGCCTTCTTGCGATGATCCCACACAATATCGTAAGTTGGCTGGCGCGTTGCAGTACCTTACGTTCACAAGACCAGACATCTCCTATGCGGTTCAACAAGTATGCCTTCACATGCATGATCCAAAGGTTGCACATATGAATGCTCTTAAACGCATAGTACGACACATTTAAGGTACTATTGAGTTTGGTCTCCATCTGTACAAATCCTCCATTGCCTCTCTGGTTTCTTATACAGATACAGATTGGGGTGGGTGTCCAGACACTCGCCGATCCACATCCGGTTACTGTGTTTTCCTTGGCGATAATCTACTCTCATGGTCATCCAAACGGCAACCTACTATGTCTAAGTCGAGTGCCGAGGCCGAATACCGTGGCGTCGCTAATGTCGTCTTTGAGTCTTGTTGGCTTCGCAACCTTCTTTTGGAGCTCCGTTGTCCCATCCGGACAGCTACATTGGTTTATTGTGATAATGTTAGTGCCATATACCTATCAGGTAACCCAGTTCAGCACCAACGCACTAAACATATTGAGATGGACATACATTTCGTACGTGAGAAAGTTGCCCGTGGAGAAGTTTGTGTTCTTCACGTCCCGTCTCGTTACCAGATCGCAGACATCTTCACCAAAGGTCTTCCGCGCGTGCTCTTTGATGATTTCAGGGACAGTCTAAGCGTACGACAACCTCCCGCTTCGACTGCGGGGGTGTAATAGACTATGTAATAGTCTACGTAAATATTGTAAATATTAGGATAATCTTTTCATAATTAGCACATGTATATTAGGCATAATCTCTTCCTTATGTATAGTAATTAGGTCTTATAATTTAGCCTAGTATTATGCTGATAGTTAGATACCTACTTTGTATATAATGATTTCATACATCAATACAAATCACGGATTGATTTCCTACGGTAGAGAATCACTTTTGAACTGAACTGTCATTATCCAAAACAGATATAGGAAGAATCTGAATAAATGTAATCTATTCTTTCTTCATTTGGTTACAACTACTTTTGCTTTTGGAAGACTATAGATAAGAAGAAGTACAATTTGTTGTGAAATCTTTGTGTTTTCGTTGACATGGTTATGGTTGTTTTGTCCCTATTATAGGAATTGCTGTTTCAATTATTTACTTTCTTTTAAAAAAAAAAAACAATAGCTGTTTTTTTGCTGTAACACGTTGGAGTTTGGACCACGAATTGACAGATCTAGGCTGGTGCCTTTGTGGGGATCGATTATTTTCGTTGGCCATTAATTTCAGAAATTTGTAGAAAATTTTGTTTGAAAAATAATTACGCAAAAGAATGGTGCTTAGTTTTTAGACTTTTTTTTTTTTTTTTGGTTCTTGAATATCAATAGAAAGAAATTTTTTAAAACAAAAGAATAACTCCAACCATGATTTTTCCCAGTGTTCTGCATGGTGAAATTGATCACAATTTAACTAGTTATATCTAGGTTGTCAACTTTATGCAAGTATGCGACTATCCTCTTTTATTCGAGCATGAAACCAACAATATGACCGAGCTTACGTAGATGGAATGCTAGTGGAAAATATAAAGAACTTCTAGTGTCTTTTATTTTATTTTATATAATATGAGATCAAAATGAGCTTAAATAAAGAAAGTATATATCCAGCTATACCATATAATTTGCTTGAGAATTTGACGTAGTAATAGTAATCATTGTCGTAAGTTTTCTCCAATGTGAAATCTGACGAAAGCTTTCATTTTGACTCCTCTATTTGTTGTTTGCTCTTTTTTCATATACAATGGAAGTGTAAATAGAAGCTTTGTGAAAGTTAATTGAATTAATGTAATTTTGCACTACTTGGAGAAAATAGTACCCAAAATATGAAAAAGATTTATTTGCATCAAGTATTTACATTAAATCAATAAATGCATGATATGTGTTTGAATATGTACAACTATTACTCATTCATGATTAGTTAATATATTTTTAATTCATAAAATTATTTAACCACGATAACTTGAATTAGTTTGGTATAAACATCCAGTGCTCATAAGTATTTACGCCCCAAATTAAACACCACTATTTGTTTCTTTTGAAAAATTCTCCAGCAATTGCTTATATAAGCAAAACCAAATCCAAATTCGGTCCTTGAATTTTGTCTTATGATGTTTTACTTCCTCGTCTTTTCTTCTTTTATCAATTGGATTCTCAATTTCTCACATTCAAATTAAAGTTGTCTAGAATATCATCATCCCTTGTGAAATTATTCATCAATAGTTGTTATTTCCAAATTGTGTCTTATTATTGAACTCCATTGCGATTGTCTGTCCAAACATTTCCTTCAAGTTGCTAACTAACAACTCCACTTCAATCATTCATTTCTAGTTGCTCAATCATGTCCCTACCTTCGATTTTCAAATTACTGGGATTTATATATGAATTAAAATTTGTATTCACCAAGTGGTTCACTTTTATATACACTGTTGTAATTTAACATAACAAATATGATTAGTCTAGAATTGGTTTTTTTTTTTTTTTAATGGGAGATTGCTTAAGTGTCATGCTACAGCTCTTACTAAATTGGTTTTTTTGGTTTCTTTGTTTGATATTATTTGCTAGAGAGCAATTGATCTGTCATGTAGTTGATGGTATTGCTGGTAAATAGGACAGGAGCTATTTTTTTGCAAAAAAAAAAAAAAAAAAAACTTTAGTTTTACTTTTTTGAAACATTTAAATTTATTTAAAACCAATGTAAAAAATATAGCTAAACGAAAAACAAGCAAATTTCGTGGTAAATTAGTCACAACTTTCGAGGATAGACTGGACCAATACGTAATAATCATAGAAAGGTCAAAATGCTTGTAAATGCCAATAGGTATACTTGCTTGAAGTATTAAAGGAACTCTCCCCAATTGGTCTTTTAAAGTGGAATCCTGTAGTTGTATATTAACGCTTACCTTTCTTAAAACTTCCTCATTTTAATTCAAGTGACCAGTGGCAGGACCAGCATTTAATGGTCCTGGTGCTCATCTTAAAATCTAACAAAAAATATAGAAAAAATTACGTTTTATAGCTACTTTTAGTACATAATTAGTGATATTAACTATCTTTTGTTTTAATTACTAATAATAGCTAAATATTTTTTGAATTTAACTAATATAGCTACACAGTAACTTTCAGTTACTGGTGCACAAATAAACCTAAAATTTAGCACCCTCAATCCCATACCCCTTTTAATGGTAACAATATTAATCACTTAATATACATTACCATTTTCTCTCCTTTTTCATAAATTTTTAACTTTCTCTATTCTCACTCACTATCCATTTCAGATTTTTCATTTCTCAAATCCTTAAAAAATTCTCCCTCTCCTTCTATCAACCACCACCACCACGGGTGACGGCCGCCCTTCTCTCAAAAAAAATTTGGGCTGTAAATGCCAAGACTTTTGGGTTGTGGAGCAGTGCCCATAAATTTGGACCGAGTTGCATCTGATTTGTGGCTAGGGTTTTTTGGTGGTCTAGGGTTTTTTAGGGTTTTGAGAAGATGAAAAATATATGTATTTGTGTATGTTCTATGATATAGCTACCAATTGTCGTGGTTGGTGGTGTATTTATGTAAGTTTTTCTATATTTTTGTGTATTTTGTTTAAATTAATTCCATCAGTTCATCTAGTTTCAAATACATGAGTAACGAAAATACATTATAAGTTTTCTATATATTTGTGTATTTTGTTCAAATTAATCCAGCAAATACATGTGTGATGCAAATTGTTACACAAATACATGAGATTTAATATAAAAATACATGGGGTTTGATTGGTAACTTCTAATACATTGGTTATGCTATCAAATACATGTGTAAATCAAAACGAAATCAATATTAAAAACTTCAAATACATTACCGCTAAAATACATGGGTGATGCAAATTGGTACTCACACAAATACATAAGATTTAATATAAAATACATCGGGTTTGATTGGAAACTTCAAATACATTGGTTATGCTATCAAATATATGAGTAAATCAAGAACGAAATCAATATTGAAAACTTCAAATATATTTGCTGTTGAATGTTTTCAAATTTTGAATTTTTTATTTTTTATGTTTGAATGTTGAAGATTGGATGCGGGAATAGAAAATGGTTATAGAAAGGTAATCTAAAATCTGATTTTGCGGAAGGGTATGGTAAAAAATACAGGATCTTCCAAAAAAAAAAAGACTTTATATCGAATAAAGTATATACTTCAATCATAAACAATACTTCGCTAGAAAATTGGAAAGAGAGAGTTAGACTAAATTAGGATTCATACTATCTTTCTTCCGAATACTGATTACCAAGAATTTAATAGCTAATTAATTGATCCCACCGTTATGGCCTTAAATCAAGGGATATGTTTTATTTTTTATTGTGTTACTATGTACTTATAAGCATCAAATACATCCGAAAAAATACCTTAATTTGGGAAAACATAGCTACAAATGGTAATTTTTAAAAGGTAGCTATAAATGATAGGAAACTACCAAAAGGTAGTCATTTTGTTAATTTTACCAAAAATATATTGCTTTGAGTAAAATTCGAACTTAGCTCCTTCGTGGCTTAGCCTAAAGCCTACAACCTTTTAATCAAAGCATCAAGATCTTTTATTGCTTCTTGGGTACTATTTATTATTTTATACGACAATTTTAATATTTTCATATCTACATAGAGTATCCGACACGGTTAATGGGTGCTCGAGCACTAAAAACTAACACATGTGCCCGCCCTGCATGTGATGTAATTTGATTGAGTATAAAGTTTAAGAATTTTTTTTTTAACTTTGTGATCTTAAACAGGTTAATTATAATATTTGTGTTTCTATAAAACTTTTAAAACATGTAATTTTAAACATATATAACAATAATGTGTAAATAAAAATATTGGTCGACGAAAAAAGAGTGAAAAAACAACCCTAGACCTTCGACCTTTCCTTCATCATTAGAGCACCCGAGACCTTATCTTCTCATTTTGTCATTGCTTATTACCATCAGGTATGTTTTTATATAGTGATCGTTTTACAAATCAAAAATAAAATTTCGAGAGAAATAAAATATATCAACAATTTAATCGAGTGTTGGATCTATATGTTTTTTCTTTTGAAAATTGAGTTTCTTCATCACATATGTAGCAGCTTTTCCCTAAATGTTTGTATGTAACTTCAAATTCATTTTTCCATAGAAGTATTGACATCTTTATTTCATCAAACAATTTGAAGTAAAATTTGATTAAGACCTAGACATGGGAGACAATAAAAGGATCAAAATCTGGAAGGCATGTGCACGTTGTTGTTAGACTAACTTGTTACATATGAAAAGGCTTGTCAAACTTTGCTTTCATTGTATCTTACTACTTTTGGTATCTTTTGTTATGTTGAGAAAACTTTTTTAGTTTGGTGCAGGTGACAGTTACACCTAGAATGATGAGTTGGTTTTGATATTCCCTGCAACGATAGTTTCATTTAAATAACCAGGTACTATATAAGAGAATAAACTTAAATAAAAGTCTTCTCCAGCAATTTCAGAATTGTTTCTTTATCTGGGCTAATAGGTATTAACGTAAAATAGAGTGCTTTATTATATTGAATCCATCAAGAATAGATAAAATTAAACTCTTGAAGAATTAAACTTTTAAAATAAATTGTAGGTTCCAAAATATTTTTTAATAATAGAATATAAGAAAATTGAGAAGTGGGGTACAAGAGCTTTCCTCTAAAGAAAGTAAATAAATTTTTAGAATACCCAAAACAAGAACTAGGACAGGCTGTACACAGTCATAGACTTGTATAAGTTAAATTATCTCTCGATAAAACCGACCAAAGAATTACTGACGTTTAATTTCTGATATATGAGATTACATAACCAACAATCCACGAAATGAGCATTAACATATCTCAAATGGTGTTTCCTTTCAACAACACCGCATTAGAAATTATAATAAGGGCTAGCTTTGGATGTAACGATGAAAATACTTACCCGCATCAGCTGTTTACACTAAACAATAATTTAACTTTAGCAGTTACAAGGGTTGAGTGATAAAAGTTATATGAAAGAAATGTTTTGCATTCATTAGTTAGGTACAAATACTGCTTGCGGATTTAATATACATAAGCTACTCAAAGCAGAAAGCACAAATCAGAAGAAAAGGAAAGCACTGTATAATTTTGATGTGTTGAGCAAAATACTTAAACAATATCTCATTGGGAAGAGTGGAATGAAACTGCCCAACTTTTCCATTGGAGTAATAATATGCCATGCCAGTAATTTGCCCAATTACAAGTAACTCACAAAAAATATTACGATACAAGTTCATCTACTAACTCACAACAGATATTACTATACAAGTTCATATACCTAATACATGCTTCAATAATTCCACCAGGTTATCCTCAATGAACAACGAACCGATCGATGCTGCTAGAGGCAAAATTGTATTAACTCACGGAGTATTGTGTATAAGATTCTGATTACCTAGAGTTCAAGCCGCTAGATTTTGAGTGCGAGTTTGACGAACGGTGAGAACGTTTTGGCAATGAATCCATACTGTCGCTTGAACTTGGGGTAGAAACATCAGCTACGAACTCATCGAGTGTCTAGAGAAAAATGGGAAGAATCAAAAGCTTCAGCTTTACATTTTAATTAGTGCTTTAGCAAACATACTCAAATAGAAAAAAGAGATGAGAGGAGGATTCCATGCAGAGCACTTGAAATTTGAAGCCAATATCACAATACTATGTACAGTAAGAGGTAGCTGGTAGGCCTGCAGTAAAATCTGGTTTCTTGGTATCATATGTGCACATGCCACATCAAAAATAATCTTAACCTACACTAACTGTTTGTATATCCTTCAAAAGGAAAATAAGTCTCTTGCAACTTCTGCGGACCGAAACATGAGCAAAACTGATTTCTAGTTAAAAGAGCAGTCAAGTTTAATCTTGCAACCATACAATCTTTTGAACTAACCTCGACAGCTTGTCGCAGAGCATGACACATTTCTGCAGTCGTCCTCCTTTGAGTCACAACTTCATCCTGCTCTCGCAACAAATCTTCAAATAGGTTCTCCCTGTGAGTGACTCGAGGAGAGGCAGCGAAATGATCATTCATGGTTTATAACTCAAAGTGTGCTGTAAACAAGGTAATTCTACATTATCTATGACTTAACAGCCTTCTAATCCTATTTTGCTTAGGAGAATCCCCCAAAAGAGGGAGAGGGAAAGGTCGACAAGCTGTGCCTCATGAAAGAACTGGTTCGGCTGTCCATATTAGTCAACTATCTAACTTAAACTTTCTACCATTTTTCTTTCTAAAACGATATAAATATCAAGATAACTGGAATCAAATAATGCAAAAAGCTTAACAAAATGTGGACAAAGAGAGATTGCTCGAACCAATCAATTAAAAAAAAAAAAATTAAGATGGAAACCTAAGACAACAACCAGAAGCATAATTGACCCAGGTGATAGGAACTCTAACCATCCGATTAGGAACAAGCACAAGCTGAGAATGAGTTGTCTTCTTATGAGGAGGTACTCCTAATTCAAGTAAGACTAGTTGTCTTCTTATGAGGAGGTACTCCTAATTCAAGTAAGACTATATTTTCAGATTCTTTAGCATGCAGTTACAAGTTTAGCGAGGACGTCAAATCAATCTACGTGGGGTCTATAAGATCCAAAAACCAAATAACTTGAAAAATAAACACTGTCCCGATGAGCATACCGGTACAATTTCTCTATGAATGTGCCAAGAAGGTTTCTCTTCGCATGATTGACCTGGAGAAAATCAGCAGTGAGTGATACCAAAGGGCAAAAACTTGCAAAGTGCTATACACAGCGTAAAAGAAAAACATAAACAGATATATAAATAAAATTGGCTACATAATACATGTCCAACGAGTTGAACAGAGGGGAAAATACCAGATAATGCATGATAGCTTTTGGAACCAAATCCTGAATATTTCTCCTCACAATATCATAGTAAGATGTTATGAGTAGTTTTGTCACTATAATCTCCACTTGATACTCTCTGTCAGTCTCTCCAGGCCTCAAGACCGACTGTGGCTAAAAAGAGAAAGGGAGAGAATCAATCACAAATATAAAATATTTCATTTCCATGTCTACTGTTCCTCTGCTTTATGATATGTACTTGATTAGTATGCACTTACATTTTCCAATTGTATAACAGGGGGTGCCTGACCAAAATCATCCACCACTTCAGCAGCATGCCTCTTAGATGAATTCCCTGCCGATGATACTCGACTTGCGAATAGGGAAGAAACGGAAGGAACGCCCCATGTTCTTGTGGATGATGTACCTAAGAAACATTTTGTAGCAGCTTCACATGTTACTAATTACTATTATAAAAGAAGAGGTGAAAAGCATCCACTTGCGTTTAAATAAACAAGTATTTTAAGCCCAAGATCTTGGAAAAGACCCTAGTCTCTGAATTTATTTCATAAGATAAATAATTTTATTAATGGTGCGGAAACCCCCGTGTAAAAGCCTTATACCAAAAACTAGAGAACCTACACCAAAATATGGTTCTCTCAAAAGAAACTCAATCTTCTATACAAACAGCAAACTCATGGGTACGCCACCAAAAAGAAATTAGAAACAAGAGATTATTTTGTAACTTTACAAAACCATGGTCAACCCCTTTGAAGGCTATCCTATTTTGCTCCTTGCACATAACCCACATAATGGCTAATGGAACAACTTTCCGTGCTCTCAGACTTCTCTTTCCCCTCCTGAAGGGGAAGGGAAGCAATTGTTCCTTTCTAGGCTTATTTTCAACCTTACAATACAAAGTAAGAAGTCTTACCAAGAAAGATATGCGAGCTTTACATAGTCTTATGCCATCAAAAAAGCAGTTAATTCTCCCTGTCGTCTTCAATTATTATAACCCTTAATTATCTCCACTTATGAAAGCAAATGGACTCCTATAGGTTTATTTTCTTTTATTAAATAGAATATAAGCAAGAAGACGGATCTTTGACATCCGCATTCATTCTTCCAAATCCTCAACTTTGGAACATGGTTTTCAGTTAACTTTTGATTAATTACAAAGTCAACCCAAGATGTTATAATGAGTTGCAGGGCTTCGAAATTACATAGAGTATTTGTGCAAGCACAAATGCCAAAAGCTGCAACAAAGCAATCGTACCAACAACATAATACCCAGTGTAATCCCACAAGTGGGGTCTGGGGAGGATAAGATGTACGCAGACCTTAAACCTACCTTTTTGGGATAGAGAAACAAAGAAACCGTACCAACAGCGGAAAACCTTAGGTAATAATTTATTCTTATCTAAAGTGTCAGTAGGCCTCGAGAACCTGATAGGATGTCTCAAATACTCTCAAAAATTGATAATGATTCATTCAACCAGGAGAACTGCAAATTGCAAAGACTATACAATCCAACGCACTGACTGAGTCCTCTGCGAACCAAGAGGACACATCATCATATACTGTTTAAGCTAGAGCTAAGTGAGTGAACATATTCTACTAATGTAACAATAAGAAGTGCTTCAACATGAATAACCAGTGATTAAGATATCCAGATTAACTTACTTCTCCACATTGTTGCTTCAAGCCCCCCCTCCCCTGGCCCCAACCCCCAGACCGAAAGAGAACTCTAACCAAAGTCTTTTCAATGTTTTGCTCTCCTCTATTCGTCTTGCATTATCAGCATCAAAAGAAAAGGAGTAGATGAAAAGCAGGGGAGATCAGGCATGGGAACAACATCAAGAGGCATGGCAGGTTAAAAAGTTTGAAGGAGCTTACCTGCTGGTGCCGCTTTATCATTGTCAGATTGAGGTCGACCCGCCTTAAACAGTCAAATGCACTAAATCAGCAAGGATTTTCTTAAGATAATAATAACGAAGCAATTTTCTTTTTCATTATTGATAAGTAAACAACAAACAACAACAACATACCCAGTGTAATCCCACAAGTGGGTTCTGGGGAGGGTAGTGCGTACGCAACCCTACCCCTACCCTGTGAAGATAGAGAGGTTGTTTCCGATAGGCCCTCCACTCAAGTTCATTATTGATAAGTACAATTTGGATATGTCAAGTTCTGAGGAAAGTGGGAGCATATACTCTCAAAACAACCCTCTTGCATTTCAAGATCTATAATTAACTGAAGTCAACGCAGACTTAGTAAAGAATAGAACATAATTGATGTAAAGGATCCATATAGGCCATACCAACTAAGCGGGATTCAGGCTTAGTTACTCTCTGATTATGTTCCAGTATTAACAATCAACAATGAGTCTATTAAGTTTGATTACGGACTTGTATGACAGTATGGAGATAAGTGTAAGATTTAGAGAAATTAGTTTTAGATAACCACAAATTTGTCTCTAAAGACAAATGATTCACCTGTACTGAAATGAAGTAAGTCTACGTGGCAGAATGTACGTAGATGATTCAACAAAACCAACCCAACTAGTTCAGGATTAAGATAGTTGATTTAATTTGAAGGTCATTGGTCAGCAATCACTGTAATGGACATTTAAGTTTTCAGTAGGCATATCTTGGGATTTAGCAAGAGTCATTTTTTAATCGCCAACAATGTTGTTAGCATTATCCGGATTTTTTTAGTTTCCACAAAATGCCCCCTAATAGCACATTATCATCTCTTTAACAGTGAACAACTTTTTTTCTTTTTGACTTTCCACCAAAATTTTAAAAGCAAGTAAATCGTTCTTCCCATGATCTAGATGCTCTGTTTTCTTTTCATTTACCAGTGTATTTATCAACAACTCTTCTCTATTTCTTTTTCTGGAAAACAACTATCCATTGACTCCTCTCCAATCTACCTCCGACGAAGCCCATCCTTTTCTCCTCTTCCCTTCTTTTTCTTTTTCCTTTGCTCCTGAGAATACACATTGAAAGCAAGACCCTACTTTTTCTTGCCGTCTGCTGGCTACCTGCACCATCGTCGCTAACTTGCTCCTATCTGCTGGTTCTTTCACACCTCTGCGGGCCGTCGCCAACGACCGCTGAAACTCCATTCCACCTTTCATTGTTTCTGAAATATTCTTTAGTTTGGAAATTCTGCGAGAATTCAGGATATTGTTTCAAGGGAAGAGGCTATTTGTTCTCACATCCTGTTTTGAAGCATCAGCTGGTGGTTGCCTCATTCTCAGACGACGTTACAATGATGGAGAAACGAAAAAAAGATGAACATTGGAAAGGAGAGTGGTATTAGTTTTGGTCAAAAGACGTAAAAGCCCCTCTTGTTGATTTTCAATTGATGCACTATTAAAGGCATTTATAATTAAAGGAAAATAAAAATCGGGCCAATGCTGACCTAATATAGCCATGTTTCCCCATCTTCTTATCACTAAATTCACAATGGACAGAATTGGAACCTCGGATCAAGACGTCAAATTTTACTGACTGCACTGGAACTTGAAAGTAATTGTATTTACAAAGACCAGGAAACACACTAATTTGCCTGCTAAACAATTCCAAATATTCACATGCAATATGAGAAGGGGAGCCTCGGAGCAACAGTGAAGTTATCTCTGCGTGACCTATAGATCACGGGTTCGAGCTGCGGAAGCAACTACTGATGCTTGCATTAGTGTAGGTTGTCTACATCACACCCCTTGGGGTGCGGTCCTTCCCCGTACCCAGCTAACACGGGATGCTTTGTGCACCGGCCTGCCCTTTTACAATGCAATATGACTTTACATATAATAAACTAGACTCGTTTCCTCAAAAAACGAAATAAATTAAACTAATCTAGATCCTTTCCAAAGTTCTCTACAAGGTTCACACGTTTTCAATAGTATAATCTATCCTCCAACTGAAAATTTTAGGGAAAAAGCAAAAGGAGAAGAAGAGAAAAATCTATATGACTATACAACCAGAAAAACAAATGTAAAAACACCAAAGCAACAAGCTCCCAAAATTTTGGGAATCCATTAAATTGGCTTTAAGTTTAGTATTTTGTAGACTGCAAGACTACCGAAATACAGATCAAGATTACCCCAAAAACCTCAAAAGCTGACCAGTAGCACGGGGCTAGGTAAAGCACCATTCAGAAATTCAGCTACAGTTGCTATGGATTTGTGACCCGATTTTGATCCTGGAAATTTATCAGCATCATTTTCCTCCTAAATTATCACATGTCACATGCAGCAGTTAATGTTAGAACCTAATGACATCCCTGGGTTTGGAAAAGTAACTGGGTCAGTGAGCAGTATGACATAATCCTGTATTTGATATTTGCGAAACAAGAAGAAGCGAGAGAAACCTTACTATTGGATTAACAACATACAAAGTGTTCCAGAGTCTATGGCTACATAAAATACTGTGTAAGTTTCTTCACCAACCTAAGGTATCTACACAAAAAAAATGGACATTCTACAAAACATTTGACTTGCCTACTACTCAAGTTGGATCATATCTATCACCGAGTCCAAGCTTTAAGTACATATATTATTGGACCTCCGGGTGTTGTAGTTGTTGTGTATTTTCTCATAAATAAAGTGACAATGATCTCAAAACATTTGGTCTCTCATGCAATACTGACTCCAATGGAATATTATCAAAACTTGGTTGTCAAATCAATTTCCTCAGTACGAACCTTTCTGAATTTTAACTCAAACAACTATTTCAACCACATAAGCTCACTTGTATCCAAAGGCATAGCTCTATATCAAGTTTTGCACTTGATCTGGCAAATGGCAATTACATCTTCCTTTTTACTTTTTCAAGAGATCATGTTTCCACCAAAATACATGATCCAGATGTGGACCATCACATCTAGATCTCTTTGATTAGATACATTTTAACTTCAGAATTGCTTTCCGGCTAGATCTCTTCTCCAGCAACTTTTCCTCCATTGTGGGGGCGCCTGAAGCCATTGCATCCTCCCATTCAATTTTCAGAATTTTTCGTCAATTGTCCGGCCAGTTTCAGACAACCAGCAGCTCTTCTGCTGTTTAACGGTGAGTTTTTCCGACAAGCATGAAACTAGTCTCTGAAATATTCTCAGGTCAGTTGTTGGTCCTAGGTTCAATTCCCAACGGAGGCAAAAACACTAGGTGATTTCCTCCCATCTCTCCGAGCCTTGATAGCCAGAGTTACCCGGTATCTGCGCTGGTGAGAGGTGTCCTGTGGAATTAGTCTAGGTGCGCGCTAGCTGGCCCGGATACCATGGTCATCAAAAAAAGTTTCTCGGGTCAGTTTTTAACTATATTTTGTGGTTATTTGCTGAATTTTAGTTAGAGCTCTCTTGGGAGGACTTAGTGACATGTTGAGTACAGCTCAGATTAACAACAGAATCAGGGGTTTCAAGACCAATGTTGGGGTGAATCAAGGAGTGACAATATCTCACCTTCAATAAGCTGATGACACTCCAATCTTTTGTGATGCAGAAAGTTACCAATTGAAATACCTGAGAGTTATTTTTATTCTCTTTGAAGCTATATCTGGACTTCACATCAACAGGGGGAAGAGCTTTGTGTATCCAGTTAATGAGGTGCCAAATATTAATGCTATGGCCAACATCTTGGGAGGCAGAATTGGAGAACTTCCTACTACATACCTTGGCATGCCACTGGGTGCTAAGAGTAAATCTAAGAATATCTGGAATACAGTGTTGGAGAAATGTGAAAAGAAACTAGTTAATTGGAAGAGCCAATACCTATCTCTGGGAGGTGGACTAACTCTTATTAACAGCGTTATTGATGCCACGCCAACCTATATGATGTCTGTATTTTCCATGCCAGTGAATGTCATTGAAAAGCTGGATACCATCAGAAGAAATTTCCGATGGCAAGGAAACAGTGAGACAGAAAAGATTCATTTGGTGAAGTGGTTGACAGTCATAACCAGTACGCAAGCAGGAAAAATGGGTATTAAGAACCTGAGGACACAAAACCAAAGCCTTCTGTTGAAATGGCTATGGAGATTTGTTTCAAATGAACAGTCTTTGTGGAAACAGGTTGTCCTGTCAAGATATGGAATGGAAGGTCAATGGGTCACAAAGGAAGTGAAGAATCCTTATAGTGTTGGCTTGTGGAGAACCATCAGGAATTAGTGGCCTAAAATGTGGAAAAATACCAGGATCAAAGTAGGCAATGGAGGGAAAACATCCTTTTGGAATGATGTTTGGATTGGGCAACATTCCTTAAAACACATGTTTCCTGATATATATAACTTGGCAACAATTTTGGAAGCTAGGGACAACCAAGGGTGGAATCTCAGTTTCAGAAGACTACTCAATGATTGGGAAGTGGAGAGATTGATAGATTTCTATAGCACCCTTGAACTTTTCAAGGATTTTTCAACTAATGAAGATAGTCTAGTTTGGCTAAAGGAGAAGAAAAGGTCTTTTTCTGTCAAATCTGCTTATACGTGCTTACAATATATAAGGCCTCAGCCTGGGTTTTGGCCTTGGAAGATGATATGGAAAGTGAAGATTCCACACAAGGTGGCTTGTTTTTCTTGGTTAGTGGCTAGAGAAGCTGTCAAAGTGATGAAAACAAGACTTCAGCTTTGTTCCAGAGTGTTTTTTTTTTTTTTTTGAAGCAGAGACAATAAACCATCTCTTCTTACACTGTAAAGTGACACAACAACTTTGGTTGATATTCATCAATTTGAGGGGAATCAGGCGGACTATGCCAAGGAGTACATTGGATGTTCTAGCTTGTTGGAATAGAGATGGGAATATGTCAGTACACAGGAAGAGATGGAAGATTGTCCCAGCTAGCATTTGGTGGACAATTTGGAAGGAGAGAAACCAGAGATGTTTTAAAGACAAGAGTATCTCCTTTCAGAAATTGAAAATGAATTGTCTAGTGTTTTTCTATTTTTGGTGTATTCATGACCTTCCTCAAGAGACTGAGGATATTGTCACTGTTTTAGATTGTCTGTGAAGGTCCTAGGTGGTAGGTTTTCCCTTTGTAACCACTACTTGTAAGTATTACTGAAGTACACCTTTGGTGTAGCTTTGTCTATAATAAAATGTAAACTGTTTCAAAAAAAAAAAAAAAACTGACAGTGTCTCTTGTTTTGATATCAAAAACACAAGATCCAGAAATTTGAGTCCCATGCATACTTCGGAAACCTTACTCGGAGGTTCTAACTACTTAGCTTGGGCTTCTTCTGTTGAATTATGGTGTAAGGGTCAAGGTGTCTATGATGCTGATGAAAAGGCCAGAGGTAATTGGGAGGAGGTTGATGCTTAGTTGTGCAGTTATTTGTGGTGCCCCATTGATCCTACGTTGATGGATTTGTTTCGGTCATTCCAGATAACATATCTAGTTTTTGAGGAAAGGCCCGTGCAGATGAAGTGTTCTCTTGCTTACTGTCTCAACTACTCCTGGTCACACAGTGGTCCCCTCACCATCAGTGGACTCTTCTGTTCTAGTATCAGACTGTGGAAAATCGGGGTCAAGGTCACTTCGAAAAGTCTCGACCTAAGTGCACGCACTATCATAAAATTGATCATACACGTGAGAAGTGTTAATCTTTACATGGTCGACCACCAAGGAAGGCTGATGTTTCCCAGACTGGGCCAGTTGGTAATCCAGGCAATTCCATACACTTCATTTGAAGCAAAGTATAATGAGTTCCTCCAATTCTAGGCTAGTAAGCAGACGTCCACTAAGGTAGCTTCTGTCATCCCAACCGGTAAAATCATAGCTTGTATTTCTCAGTTTTTACACTCAGTAGTGGATCAGCAACTCATTTTTGCCTCTGATCATATACCTGGTAATAAATCATTTTCTCTACTATCTCTTTTTCACAGTCTCTACCAGCAGTCACATTGCCTAATGGTCAGAGGCGGACTCATGTATTAATTTTTGGTGCTCGAGAGCCCATTAACCGCGGTTATCGATACTCTATGTAGACATATAGAAAATACTGAAATTTTGGCATAAAATAATAAATAGCACCCAGGAAGCAATAAAAGATCTTGGTGCTTTGGTTAAAAGCTGGGGTAGGCTAAGCCATGGAGGAGCAGAGTTCGAATCCTACTCAAAGCAACATATTTTTTGTTGATTTTAAGGTGAGCACCCAGGACCATTGAATCCTGGGTCCAGCACTGCTAATGGTACACGGTCCATGAGAACTGGGATTGGTCAAGCAACCCCACTTCCTTCTTCAACCTTAATCTTTATACTTTATGTTCCTAGTTGTCCCTTTAATCTTATATCAATTAGTCGTGAGTCGTACGTTAAGTTATTATGTTGATTTCTCTCATGAATTTGTTGTCATACGGGGCTGCGGTACGGGTGATTGGCATCAATCGTGAATCATGAGGACTCTATTACCTCACCCTCGCTAGCCTTTTTACAGCCTGCCCAATTACTGATTCTCCGGAATTATTCCATCGACGATTGGACATCCTAACTTACACAAGCTTCAGAAGATAGTACCTAGTTTGTTAAAACTGTACCAACATAGTTCTGGTGCCACTGCAATCGCAGTGGGGGGGAGACCATCGCGGAGAGCCATGGTTGGGTTGGTCTCACATTTGCAAAGTATGGGCACATTTGCGAAATGATGAGGGTTAGGGAAGCTTTGCATTAGCGGAGTGTTGGGTGGATTCATAGAAGTAGTGGGACTCCCACAGAATCATGTTCACAGCCTAAGCGTCGTGTTTGCAGAGTTCTAGGCTAGGCCCGTATTCACAATAGCGAAGGGTTCACAGCGATCGCGGTTCAGTCTGAGTATTTAAAGAGGAGTTCATGGACAACATCACTTTTCACCATTTTTTTTTTAACCTAGGGCTACAGGATGGGGGTATTTTCGCCGAGGGTTGACAATTTGAATCAAGAGAACTATACCTATTTGGACTTAATACAAGATTTAATTGGATTTTTAGCTTTAATTTTGTGAATTGGTGTGTAAGTGGTTTTGAGCCCCAAGCCTTTAAGGTAGAAAATTAAGATTTTGAACACGTAATATCGACTCCAATTGGAAACCTCCTTATTGTATTTCAACTAAATGACCTATGGGTAACCCAAGAATGTATTGGGTTTGGGAATTTGACCCTGTTGATCAAGGATTGACTTTTTGGGTTGACTTTGACCAACGTTTCTGTTGATTCTCCCATATCGGTTGTGGGATGGGTGTTTGGACTTGTACAATCCTCTTCTCATGAGCTAGCTTTTGGGATTGAGTTAGGTCCAAGATCCATTCTTTACATGGTAGCAGAGCCAGGCCCATCCCAATTCATCGTTTACCCAATGTTGGGCCCCCACAATCTTATATTGTCCACGCTCCAGATATCCAGTCCTTGGCGTGCGGTGGTGTTGATTCTCCCACATCGGCTGTGGGATGGGTGTTTGGACTCCTGATATGGACTTGGACAATCCTCCCCTCATTAATTAGCTTTTGGGATTGAGTTAGGCCAAGATCCATTCCTTACCGTTTAAATTAAGGAAATGGGTCCAATGGATTAATTTAGCGTTGTTAAACACTCTTTTGCATGGATCAAAGACGTTTGGAGGAAATTGAACGCAGCAAGACTTTTTAAAACAGTAGCTTAGCTCGGGTTGAGGCCAGTTAAGACTTTGACCTCATTAGGGATTTTCACAAGTCAAATCATATTATATGCACGCTATGAATAGGGGTGACTTGTATGTGAGGTGACGAGCATATACACAGAAACCGGATTATATGTTCGGAATGCTATGCGCATAGTGTATATGTTAGATTAACGTCATGGACTGTATGTATGTCATGATACATGCATAGTTTAGATTATCGTGACATTGCTTATATAATTATATGTATGATGTGATACATGCATGGTCTGGATATTTATTCATATTGGATAAGTGGGACTCTGTTGACGAGCATGGTTTGATTCATGTCTCGCATTATGTTTACAAGCGCGGTGTGCTTCACTTCTCGAAACAGGTCATCGAGCATGTGATTTCATGTCTCAAGTTATGATTACGAGTGTGGTGTGAATCACAACTCGGGTGCATGTCACTTGTCATGGACCCCACGGCTGTGTGCACGCAGGATATTGGGGGCATGTTGGTTGACTTTACTAACAATTGTGCATTTTATATGTTTTACCCTTGTGCATCTTACGATATGTGTTATCTTTGCGCATGTTATTATAGATGCTTTATCACAATGCATACTAGCTAGAAATGTTGTGCTAACTAAGGATAATTTAAAAAAGAAATACAGATCTGTGTTCAACATGCTTTCTATGTGGAGAGGATGCAGAGACAATCAATCATCTTTTTTTACACTGCAAAACCACAAGTCAGCTGTGGAGGATCTTCATCAACCTGAAAGGACTTATGTGGGTAATGCCTAGAAGTATTCTGGAGACTTTAGAGAATTGGAATAGCTACAGTATGCTAGCTACGGAGAAGGAAAGATGGAAAACTGTCCCTGCTTGTATTGGTGGACAGCGTGGAAGGAAAGGAATCAAAGATGTTTTGAAAACAAATGTAGCTCCGTCCAGAACTTGAGGATGAAGTACTTAGTTTTGTTTTATCTTTGGTGTAAACATGAATATATGGAAGATCATGAATCATTCGTAGATGTTATAGGAACCTAGTGAACCAAAGGAATAGGAGACTGATCTATAGCATTTTGTAATTACTTTGGACTGCAGTTTTTTCCTGGATATATAAAACAGTTGTTATATGTTGTATTTGTGTATTGGAAGCATGCGGTAGATGTTGATACCTTGGTTGTTGTGCATAAGATTGCGCTATTAAATATATATCATAACATTTATGTAGCTATAAGACTTTTGAAACATGTGGCCTTTAACATGCCATAACATTTGTATGGCTATAAAAAGCTTTTCATTATGGGTGAAACGGAAAGGTTAAATTAAAAACTTCTTTCAAATATAGAAAGGAAAACGGACTAACAAGGAAATAGGTTCACATAAATTGAAACGGAGAGAATAATATCTTAATACAGAGAAAGGTGAGGGATTGAAAAGACAATAAAGGCATCACGACTCCTCACAGTCTTTGCAAATTGGCCATCCAGTGTTCACTAAATATAACAAAACAAACAGAAGACTAAGTCTTGCTCACATAAAAAAGGTCGGACGTGCGATCAGGAAATGTAGGACAAAGTAATAAATGGAAAATAATGTGTTCTTGACCGACTCCCTTGGTCATAGGTCGGTGCATAAGGGTGACTGATGGTGTCGGAATATTGGAAAGATAAGAGAACAATTACCAGTCACGTGATATTGGGCTCCTAAATCAGATATTTCTAGAGCCCAAGAGACGAAAGGTGATAAAGATATGCAATTGATAATTGGTGAGGATAACAAAGACACAGATGAATGCTTAGCCACCTTAAGTTTCAACACATGTAGTTAGCATAAAAAACGAGAAAATGAACCGACTCTCCTGAAGGAGCACTCTGACACTTGTTCCTGGTTCCAGTTTATGATTGGAATGTGACAAACCTGATTGCAAAAATGGAACCGGACCTCAAATAACCCAAATTTTGATTTTTCGAAACGGGGCAGGTGACTACATAGTGAATGATTGTTGATTGGACAATGACATGATTTTGACTGAACAGTGACTTGTCATGACTGAACAATGATGTGTGAACTCATTTAGTGCTAACGTGGCACTGACGGGACAATTCTGGCACATTTGGCAATTGACTTGACGCTAAGAGTGACGTTCCTTCAGATGGCGCTTAGGTTGTTTGTTTCTGCTTCTCTTTCAACGACTGTGTTTGTCCCTTTGAGTAAAATATCCTAATGTGGTAACTTATTTGGCTGCCGAATCAGCATGGAAATCAAGGTAGCAGCACACTTAATGAACTTTGCCAGAAAACATCTTTAGTGTAAATTCCAATATTTTCACTTGCTCTAATACCCAAACAAGATACAAGAAAACAAAATTCTTATTAAATTAACATGTAAAGAGACTTCATCTTGGTCTTGGTTTACATACCATCAATTGCATTTCCTAATTATTGATAACTCTTTGAAATATTGTACACAAAATGTTATATAATATTTCACTTCTCATACACAAGCACAATGAAATTAGACATGAAACAGAAATAAAGTTGTTGGTACCTGCATAGCTTTCAATTCTAATTGAGCCGTATCAACCGCTTTTGTCCCACCAATAAAATTGGGATGTGAGGAATTTATATAATCCATCTACAATGAATTAAAGAGTTCGTTTCTCAGGAATAGAAAACTAATCTTTTGATTGCTATGGATAAGCATGGAATATATAAAATCAACCATTGAAGTACAAAACTCAGGAGAAAATTGGCAATACAGCTTATTTGAATTTTTTTTTTTTTTTGAAACTGGTAACTGGATTGTATTCGATATGAACAAAACAGTACATAGGTTGTACTGAAACCATATCTACAAAAGTACTCCAAGACTCTACTATTCTAATCCTATATTGAATCTAATACATCAATAATGGAAATAGTATCATCTGAGTAGGCCTGATTACACCAAAAACAAAGCAATAAAATACAATTCAACTTGACCTTCTGCACTCCATTCTCTATACTCTCAAAACATCTGGAGTTTCTCTCCTTCCATATTGCCCACCATATGCTGGCAGGGACCATTCTCCATCTATTTCTGTTTTTTGCCTGCAATCCTGCCTCTTCCCAACTCTTTAGAGCCTCTGAAACCTTGCTAGGCATAGTCCAGGCTATACCTTTGAGATTTAAAAATATTCTCCAAAGCTGTTGTGTAAACTTACAGTGTAGAAACAGATGGTTAACTGTCTCTGCTGTTTCTCCACATAGGAAACATCTAGAGCATAAAATTATCCCCCTTTTCATCAAATTATCCTGTGTAAGAACTGCTTCTTTAGCTAAAAGCCACACAAAGCAGCTAACTTTATGTGGGATTTTGGATCTCCAAATGTGTTTCCAGGGCCAGTTGGTAATCTGTTGAATTGATTGATTCATCATCCTGTAGGCTGAACTAACTTTGAACACTCCTTTTTTATTCCCCAACCACCAAAAAACATCCTCTCCTAGCTGAAGTCCCTTAAATTGTTGCAATATGTTAAGAAAATCAGCCACTCTTTGTATCTCCCAATCATTGATTTGCCTTCTGAAAGTGAAATTCCATCCTTGAGGTGTCCACAAATCAGCCACAGTCCTTTGATGATCAAAGACAATGTTGTATATATCTGGAAATAGTGTTTCCAGATGACCAGCCTCAAGCCAATTATCCTTCCAGAATCTGGTTTTGACCCCATTCACTACTTTGATCTTGGAGTTGCACTTAACTTCATTCCATAAGGCTCTTATGGATCTCCACAGACTAACCCCATATGGTGTGGTAACCTCCTTTGTCATCCAGCTATCTTCCTCTTCATATTTTGCATTGATAACTTTCCTCCATAAAAGTTGATTTTCATTGGCATACTTCCATAGCCACTTCATTCTGAGTGCTTTGCTCTGCATTTTCATATCTTTTATTCCCAGTCCCCCACTCTTCTTGCCAGTGATCACTACTTTCCACTTCACCAAGTGAAATCCTTTTTTTTCTTTATTTCCTTGCCACAGGAATTTCCTCCTAATGCTATCCAACCTCTTAATAATCCCTGTTGGAATTGGAAACAGGGACATCATATATGTTGGTAGAGCATCAAGGACCGAGTTGATGAGTGTCACTCTACCCCCCAAGGACAAATATTGGCTTTTCCATCTGGCTAGTTTCCTCTCACATTTTTCAATCACATTGTTCCAAATCTCTGTTGAATTAGATTTGGCTCCCAGAGGCATTCCCAGATAGATAGTTGGCAAAGTACCTACTTCACCACCTAGATTTGCAGCCAACAAGTTCATGTTTGGGACTTCATTGATAGGATACAAAAAACTCTTCCTCCAATTAATGTGCAGCCCAGAGATTCCTTCAAATAAGACTAGTATCATCCTTAAAAACCTTAGTTGCTCCTCTTCAGCATCACAAAAGATCAGTGTGTCATCTGCATATTGGAGATGTGTCACCTCCAGACTTTCATTACCAGCTCTAGCCACCTCAAAACCATTTATCCACCTATTCACCTTTGCTGTCTTGATCATATTGTTTAGACCTTCCATTGCAATCAAAAATAGGAAAGGTGACAAGGGGTCACCTTGCCTGAGACCTCTTTGTGCTTTAAAAAAACCTGCTGGGGAACCATTAATCAGAACTGAGAAACTAGCAGTTGATATGCAGAATTTGATCCATTGGATCCATTTCTGTCCAAAACCCATCATCTCCAAAACCTGGAGTAAGTACCTCCAGTTTACATGATCATATGCTTTTTCAATATCTAACTTGCAAAGGATTCCAGGTTTCTTCTGCTTAAACCTGGAATCTACTGCTTCATTAGCTATTAGCACAGCATCCATAATTTGTCTGCCCTTAATGAAGGCCATCTGCTGGGAGTCCACTAGTTTTGCAATGACCCCTTTCATTCTTTCAGTCAACACTTTGGAAAAGATTTTATAAATACTGCCTATCAAACTGATAGGCCTGAAGTCCCTTAGTTCTTTAGCACCTTTCTTCTTAGGAATGAGAGTAATGAAAGTTGCATTAAAACTTTCCTCAAAAATTCCTTGCTCATGGAAGTTGTGAAAAGTGTTCATTATGTCATGCTTCACTACTTCCCAACATTTGATGAAGAAACCCATGGTGAATCCATCAGGGCCTGGAGCTTTGTCAACTGCACACAATTTTAGACATCTCAATACTTCATTTTCTTCAAAACTGCCTTGTAAAGACTCCTTTTCCTCCTCTGATATAGTAGGGCAATTTGTGAAGTTACAGGCTGGCCTCCATTGTGTAGTCTCAGAATACAGCGTTTGATAGTAATCAATTATCTCTTCTTCAATTCTAGCTGGCTCCTCAATTGTTTCTCCCTGAATCACAAGCTGATCAATATTGTTATATCTTCTGTGAGCATTTGCCATTTTGTGAAAGAACTTAGTGTTCTTGTCCCCTTCTTTTAACCAGAGTGATCTTGATTTCTGTCTCCAAGATATTTCTTCATTCTTGACCAACTCCTCATACTCCATAAGCAAAGTTGCCTTCTTGATTGATTCCTCTTCTGTTAGGGCTCTTTCTTCCAGCACTACATCCATTTCAGCCATCTGTCCTAGCAAACTTCTTCTTTTAGAGCCCAAGTTTCCATCCTCACTTCTGCTCCAAGTCTTGAGATTAGACTTTAGAGCTTTTAATTTACAAGCAAGTATGTAGTCTGGTTTGCCTGTGAAGTTGAAAGAATTCCACCAACCCCTAACTCTATCCACAAAACCCTCGGAGCCTAGCCACCAGTTTTCAAATTTAAAATAACTCTTACTCCTATTCCATGAACCACCTTGTAAAGCAACAGGAATATGGTCTGAAACCAGTCTTTGAAGAGGAATCTGTTTCAAATTGTTGAAACTATCATCAAACTCTTTTGAGATTAGTATCCTGTCAATTCTAGAAGCTATCTCTAGATTGTCACCTTTGAACCAAGTATAAGTAGCATCCTCAAGCTGTAGGTCAATTAGGTTCATGTCTTCAATGAAATCAGAAAATTCCTTCATCCCCCTGGTTCTTTGAGTACAGTTTTTCTTCTCTGAGATAAACCTGGTGACATTAAAATCTCCACAAACAGCCCATGGCCCTTCCATTAAGCCCCTCACAGAACCTAATTCTTCCCACACCAGTCTCCTTTCTTTATAAGAGTTTGGAGCATACACTCCTGTGATATGGCATGAGAAGTTTTGTAATTGTGCTTCAAACTTGCAGGTTAGAGTGTAAGCACCTATTTCAAGAATATCCCCCCTCCATACTCTTTTATCCCACATCAACAGAATCCCCCCTCTTGTTCCACTAGCTTCCAAACAAGCAAAATTAATCCATCTCCCCCCCCAGATTTGTTTCACCAGATCTGTAATGTCACCCTCAATTTTAGTTTCCTGAAAACAGATGATATCTGCTCTCCAGTCAAAAACTAAACTGCTCACCAGTCGCCTTTTGTCCCTATTGTTTAATCCCCTAACATTCCATGTTACTAGTTTGAACTGCATTAAGAAACAGGGATGATACTTCTCCCCTTGTACCTATTCCCATTGCTCTTGTATTTAACATCAAAAGAAACAAGACCTTTCAGCTCTTGTGCACCCTTAAACCTTGTTTTTCTGCATTCAGAATCCTGCACCATTCTTCTTGCTTGTCTACTGCTGTCAATTTGCAGTAATAGTTCCATAGCCTCTTCCTCGTGCCCCTGGAAATCTACCCCAAAGATTTTGTTGAATTTGCTCATATTTTGTTGTACCCATACCGAAGCTTCTTGCTCTTTATCCATGATTGTTTGCTGTTGCTGAATTTGGATAGGCTCTGCCTCCTCAACTTCCCAGTTTTCAATAGCATTGAAAGGATTCAGATCTGCTATCTCAGATGGGTCCTCTGCCACCCACTTTCCACCACTTTCCCCAGCCACCATCTGCCAATCATCTTTTTCCACCCCTTTTGAAGTTTCCCCAATCACCTCCCTAGACAAGTTCATCACCACTTCTGCAAAAGTGTTCCCTTCCTTTGCAGTTTGTGTGCATGCATGCTTTTCTTTTTGTTTTGAGAGCTCAGCCATGGTCATGCAGTGCCAATTGTTGTTGTACAATGTTGAGGGCAAGTAATAATCACAAGTTAAGTCATTAAAGATAACTTGTCCAGCAAAATCAGGCCCATTTATCACTTTCAGAGGTTTCTGAGGTGTGGGCTCACATACCCGGCCCAATCCTGAAATTTCATTTAAACTGTTCACTTGCCCATCACATGATACCTCTGATGGGAAGTCAACTACTGTATCTGACAGTCCCATGTGATGCATATCTTTAGAATCCCTAGGAGGATGAGATTCTTGTACTTCTTTGCAGAGGTCATCTCCTTTTACCCAGCATGCAATAGCTTTACCTGGATCTTTCACAGCATCATCTACAGCAGCATCTCTGATGGTTCTTCCTTCCTTTTCCGGTGTGATTTCGAATCTCGTTTTACTTTCCACCCAGATTGGGAAGTAATATGTGATTCCATTACGATTGATCGACACCTCCCTTGGAATAAATCTACCATCATTGGACACCAAGATTCTTGCCCATTTCATATGGTTCTTGAGTTCTGTCTCCTCCTCTGTAGCCACCCATCCCCCACAGATTTCACCTATTTCTTGGAAAATTTTCTGTGACCACAAATGCAGTGGAATGCCCACTGCTCTGATCCAAGTCTCCTTTACTTCAATGGAGTTTGAGACACTTCCTGATAATGGGCTCCACCATTCGAGGTTAAAACAGATGTTCTTCCACCTCCATTGTCCTTGGAGAGTTTGTTCAGCCATATGTCTATTTGGGAATTCAAATAGGAACATATCATTGTAAAGCTCGTAGATGTTTAACCCAATAGCCTTTTTCCAGTTGGATGAAGACCATCTCCTTATATCTGCTAGGGTAGGTTTTTCCTTTGACTTTTCTCCACAACATCCAACTAAACATCTCTTCAAGAGCCCATTTTCCTGATTTGCAGATGATTCTGATATTTCAATGCTTCCCTTCTTGCTTTTAACCTCTGCTGTACGGAGATTTCTCGACTGCCATTTACTCTCTTGTACTACCTTTGAGAAAGGGTAGTTGGTTTCATTAATTCTAGGAGGGGCTGCTTGTTCCTGCTTTGAGTGGCACTTAATGAATCTTTCAATCTTAAATGCTAAGTCAACCCATCCAGCATTCAATACAGGCTCTGGAATAATGAGGACTGATCTGCCACTACCATTTAAAGATAGGATGCTCATATATCTCCCATGCTCATTATGTTTCCTGGTGCAAAAGTGCTCTGCTTCTCGTTCAGAAGTTTTCCATCTCCTCACCACTTTCTTCTGATCTGTTGAGGCTTCTTTCAAAGTGAAAATGATCCACTCCATGATTTTTCTACTTATGGATGTCCTCCTCATCATCTTTCTACTTCTTTCTACCCATTCATACCAGTCAGAGTTTCCAGAAGACCATCTAGTAATGTCAAAGGATTTAAACCCTGCATTGAAGTAAATCCTATTGTCACCCATGTTTGAGAAGAGAATCTAAGTTGTCGAACTGAAAGAGAAGGATAAGATATCACAGAAGGTAATAACTTGAGAATTGATGGGAGAGATAGAAAGAAATTCCGGTAGAAAGTCACCGGAAAAGGGTTAGATCCCCTCCTAAAAAGTAGGAGAGAGAACTTTCTTGGGGAGTGTGCCTGGGAGCATTTTCAAACCCCTTGTGTCTTTTTACAGCTTATTTGAATTTTTACTTCTCAATAGTCCAAGGTAGACTATAAAAGAATGGAGGATTAATACAAAATACATTTCTAGGCCATCCCAACTTTCAGCAAATTCATAAAAATGAGAAACCCACCCATCCCAACCCTCAAGGAAAAAAACCTTTCAAATGAAAAGAAACTGAAGCTTGTTAATATCCATTAAAAACCTTGAAACATTACTCCAAGTGGCAATTAGAGTATGGACATATTCATATCTATACAATTCTTAGATCAGTTATAAAACTAACTATTTGATATGGGAGTGAATGTTTGGCTGTTAAAGTACAACCCATCTACAGGATCAGACTATCAGACTATCAGTGTCGAAAGGATGAAGATGCTAAGATGGATGTGCAATCTACGAGACAAGACAAAAAATAACCACATAACCAGAAGGTGCTAGTAGTCCACGTGGAGGATTAAATGAGAGGAGGCCACTTGAGACTAAGTTACTCGGACACGGTGCGGGTGTCCGATATGGGTGTGGATCTAGATGACGGATCCTTCATGATCTAAATTTTAAGATTTGGGGATACGGATCCAGTTACAGATACGGGTGCGGGGATTCGGCAAAAAAATTCAAATATCTAAAAATAGAGTTATAAAACCTAAATTATGGAATATTATGCGGAAAACATGAGGAAAAAATATTCATCAAGAGGAGAATCCCCAAAGGAGATAAAAGGAAACAGAGTGACATAGAAATTTTTATATACAAGGTATTCCATTTTCTTCAATTTCACCTTAGCATTAGTTATGATTAAAGAAATCATTGAATCTGTCTAGAATTTCTATATCGATTTTGGTCAAAGGATCCAAAATCGGTTGACCAGATTAGGTACGGATCCCACACCCACACCCATGTCGTGTCGACATGGGCGCGGCACCGAAAGTGAAGATTCCGAGTAACATAGACTTGAGATGGTTTGGCCATAACCCTGTATTGACCTCCAGATGCAGAGGTCTGTAGGTGCGAAACTGCGAAACCATGGTATGTGAAGGTATTAAAAAGGGAACGACAAACCCTGTATTGTCTTGGATGCGTATGATGTCCATATTTCCAATATCTGTTACTGTAGAGGAGAGAATTGACAGACTCAGAAGAGATTTTTTATGGCAAGGCAACAGTGACAAAAAGAAGATCCATTTAGTCAAGTGGATATCTTAACAATCAACAAGAAAGGAGGGTTGGGAATCAGGAACTTGAAAGCTCAAAATCAGAGTTTGTCGATGAAGTGGCTATGGAGATTTGCCTCTGAAAAAAAAACCTCTATGGAAGGAGGTTGTTGGAGCAAAATATGGGAAAGAAGGAAGTTGGACCACCAATCCAGTTGCAATTCCTTATGGGTGCAGCGTGTGGAGATCAGTCAGAAATCTATGGCCAAAGATGATTAGAAAGGTAAGGTTTAAAGTTGGTCATGGAACGAAGGTATCCTTCTGGAAGGATAAGTGGATTGGCCAGGAAACTCTATTTCAACTTTTCCCAGATATTTACAACTTATGTCAACAACAGGAGGTTACTGTGGCTGAAGTGTGGTCTGAACAGGGATGGAACCTAACTTTTAGGAGACTATTCAATGACTGGGAATTGGGAAGGATAACTGAGTTCTATAGTTCTTTAACTCAGTTGGAAGGGGTCACTGGAAGGGGAGACTGTATGGTTTGGCAAGGGAACGCTCAAGGTAAATACAAGGTGAATGAGGCATACAAAGATTTGAACAGAGTTAACAATCAAGTAGGATGTTGGCCTTGGAAGTTGATATGGAAGGTAAAAATTCCTTATCAAGTAGCATGTTTCACTTGCCTGGTGGCCAAAGAAGCAGTTTTGACTAAGGAAAAATTAAGAAGTACAGGAGTTCAGCTATGCACTAGATGCTTATTTTGTGGGGAACAGGCAGAGACAAGCAACCATCTCTTTTTACATTGTAAGTGGACACAGCAGATATGGAGATTATTCATTATTTTGAGGGGGATCAGTTGGGTAATGCCAGAAAGGGCAAAAGATGTTCTACACAGCTGGAGCAGAGAAGGAAGCTTGTCCATGCAGAGAGAGATGGAGGATTGTCCCAGCATGTATTCGGTGTGCTGTGTGGAAAGAGAGAAACCAGAGATGTTTTGAGAACAAGCAGTGTAGCATACAGAAGTTGAAGATGAATTGCTTATCCCTTTTTTTATTTTTGGTGTAAACAGGAATGTTTAGGGGAAACAGAAGATATTTTTGATGTTCTAGACAATTTGTAAAAGAAACATAGCTAGAATGATCCGACTTTTGTAATTGTCTACTTGGGTACTATACAGTTTGGTATAGTATACCTATTAATATATAGAAATGTTACCATTGTCAAAAAAAAACAAAAAAAAGGAACGAGGTAGACCTAAAATCACTTGAAAGGAAGTTCTTCGGAAAACTACAATCTCTGGGAATCATGCACGACTTGGCGATAGATAAAGCATAGTGCGGAAAAAATAAATGAAGGTGACACTAACTAATTCGGAATATGTATGTTAGTACGTTTACTTTAGGTACTATACTTTTAGGAGTCTGACACTTTTATGCTAAAAAAGGAAATTTCCAGTAGAGAATTCATATAGCTAACACCAACTTGTTTGGAATTGAGACATAGTTTGCTTTCATATATCTATAAAATTGGTTCTTTTTTCGCGTGAGAAAAACTCTTAAGACATATGAGTATCTACAGTCTGTAAACTGAAGGAGCCTTTAGTTTAAGCACATTACTTCAAGCAGAATGGTCAAAAAATATACAATCAGAGAACAGCATTGGAACCCATGGTTATGGACCCAAATCCGTTAGTAATACCTCCATATCAATAAGATTTGTTATCATTCTTTCAGCAGGCTTTACACCATCTCGTAGAAACCTTGCTGTAACATCCTCTAGTCGCCTTCTTAACTCTGAGAAGCGCCGCATTTCAACTGCTTCACAAGCACGACTAATCTGCAAGAATATCGAAAAGTATGTCCAACTGAATATCCATTATGCCTCAAGGATCTAGTTTGTGTGTGTTCACATGATGCTCATGGGAGAGGAAACCTAAATACTGAAACTGTAAAAAACCATATTGGTCAAAAATACCCTTCATCACCTTTATAAGCTCATCATAGACAAATCGCAAGCACTGGACGCTGGGATCTAGCAGCCTAGCAATTTGTCTTTTAACCAAAACTTCAAATGGGACCTAAAACGCTTGTACCATCAGTATCATCCCAACGATTTCCACAATAGAAAGAATTATAGGTGCTCTGCTTGAGGCATAGATTTACAGTCATGGCACGCACCTCTGGCACAAATAGCGCATTTCTTGGACCAGTTGCATTGTGGATAGCTATTCTTATGTCCTCATCACTTAGATCTTCACAAGGATCAACATCCTACAGTGACACAAAAAGCAACATAGCTATCTGATGTAGCATTAAAAGCTTACTGCTACTGCTAAAAGCCATCAGTAACATTGTTAAGTATATAAAATCCTGGGAATATCTAAAGCAAGAAATATCAAAATAATATTGAACTTAGACCTTCATTAGAAAAGTTAGTCCAAGAAAGATCAGCAGCAACAAGAAACTAATTGAGGAACAAAAATTTGCACCTCCAAGCTCTTTACAAAAATTGATTGGAATATGTGGTGAATCCGTGCTCCCCCTGACAATGCTTTAGTTGTCATTGCTTGAGTATTACCATCCACCTCTGCAGAAAATGCTGTTTATCACCAACAAATGCAAGAACATTAGAAGCAATCAAAAATTCTACTCCCTCTAGTTTGACTTGATTAACGTACTTTGACTAGAAAAATGATCAAGACAACACCATAAGAAGGTGTTTTTTGTTTGTTAAAATGTTGAAGTGATTGTGGGAATAACTGACAAGACAGATGTTTATCAAATTCAAAAAAAAAAAAAAACTATATGTTATTTTGATCTTTTTAAATTGCAAAGTTTACCACTTCAAGGAAAAGATCAATCTTTTCAGACAAACGGAGAGTAGGTCAACCAAAATGAGACAAAAAGAGTCCAAATGAACTAAATGTTGCTACAGATTAATAATTGCCTAGTTTCACTCGGACAATCTGGGAAAGAGAATATGCATACCTAAATTAAATTCTATGTTATCGTATTTGAATAATAAGACTTAATTAAGTAAATAAAAGAGTTCTCTAACGACTTAAGCTTTTAGATGTGATAGTCACACATTTCATCATGGTATCAGAGCTAGACCCATTCAAATTCTTGGTTTCCCAAGGTCAAATCCCTATGTTATATTGTCATTCTCCAAATATCCCGTCTTGGGCATGTGAGGGATTTGGGGGTGGGGGGTGGGGCGGTGTTTGCAAAGACCTACATTGACAGATTGGTAGGTCTCTTTACATGGTCTTGGCGCATGAGCTAGCGTTTAGGATTGAGTTCAACCTAAGGTCCATTTTTTATCAAGAGATCGAGTCCCATAATGCTTGTGGAGGGATAGGTAGGTCTCTTTATATGATTTTGGGTAATCCTTACCTCATAAGCTACCTTTTGGGGTTGAGGTAAGGATCAGAGCAGGAGGAGGTCCTGGGTTCGAGTCTCATTGTCACCCATTATTGAAAAGGATCTTCACGTGTTTGGCCCGAATCAAGCTCGCACGTGAGAGGACATGTTGAAGACATAACAAAGTAAATAAAAATATGCTCTCTCTAATGGCTTTTATAGAGATGATGACATATTTCAACAGACCATATTGAGGCCATACATTTAAAAGTATTAATCATGTGATCATCCAAGTAACTAAAAAAGTATGATGGAGTACGACGTTCCAGAATGATATAACTATGGAACTAGCAAACTGCAATAAAAAGAAACCTAGATACTTCTCACCTTCAGAGTACTTTGTCAGAATATTCAACAGCATCGCTCCTTTTTCTCCCTGTCTCATAGATGCAACAAGATAATCAAGGGTGTAAAGTTAGAATCAATGTCCTACTTTTCTCTAGTAGTAAAATACATTGCTCCATCCATATTTTGGTATCTTTATTAAATTAAATAATATTCATTTATCTATGTTATTGTCTGATTAAGCATTCTCTTTCAATCATTTCTTCCATGCTTAACATTGTAATTTATAGATAATCACTTCCCAGCCAACAGATTTAAAATAACATCACAGCAGATTGTTCTCACTTTTGATTCCAAAGCCTCTCCATAAGCATGTAACTCTTTTTCAACAGCAACCAAATGAGAAGTTAAATCGGTCTTCAAAGTGGGGAGAACATTTCGAATATGCTGCTCCAGAATCTGAAACAAAACAAAAGTATCTTAAGTTTAATGCTCTTATCTAATACTTTTTTAACATAAACAAAGATCTATATCACAGGAAGATAAGTCAATGATATCCTTCTACATTGACCGTCAAACAGGAATTTTATATCTGATCTATTCCAACTTTCTAAGCATAATGGTAAACCAAGTTACCATTTTCCGATTGCATCAATCAACAAAAAGGCGCAAAAGATATTGTTAACATGAATGCCATGCCCACAAGAAATGAAGGCCAAACATGAATTCAATAATTCCTATAAGGTTGACCACAGTCCACAAAGGACAAGTGCCTTCTGAGGATAATTGCATTCACTCCAACTATATCTTCCAATTTTGCCTCAAAATTACAGCAATGCTCTAAAGATGCATTTTTAGGCATTGAACAACCTCTCGGAAACACAAAAGACTTCTCTACAGTATGTAATAAATTTAGAACCGTTGATATGAAAATATGACAGCGTCTCCGTCCTTTCTCCATCAGTTTTTGCTCTAACCTGATTTAGCTTCTTTGCCAACTGCGGGATTCCACATCGATCAGATAAACCACGGTACACCTTCAAAGAAACGCCAACTACCATGTAACAATGTAAAAGAATTACCATAAAAAAACAATGAGATGAAAAATAGCAGGACATGTACATGATGATCACGGAAGAATTGATCCTCATAAGCAAGTGCTTCTCTGATAGGACGATTCTTGTTAATATCCTGCAAAGTACTGTATATTATCGTACTTGGATCTATGTGAATTATAAACATAATATAAGTACCAAATGTATTGGTGAGTAAATGTGAAAATAGAAAGGAAAAACTCCTCACTGACTTGATCAAGTAACAATGTAAAAGCAGGTTATCAGCAACATAGTAGATAATCAATCTCTAAGCTAATAAAGTAGAAAAATAATTTATAACTAAATACAGAATATCCTAAGGTATCCTATAGAATAATTTATAAGATTTTCTTATTCAAGTACAATAGATCTAGACATGTATGAGATCTAGACATATTCTCGTGATATTCTAACATCTCCCCTCAAATTCAAAGTGGGGAAACAAACTTGAGTTTGTTTATTATGAAAGCAAAGAAAGCTGATGCCAAAATAACACTGGAATAGTGTTGAATCACCAAAAACAAATGTGATGATGGAATTCTTTCTCAGGGAAGTTGCTGGTAACCGCACAGCAAAAGAAAACATCAGCCGCCTACTTCTCCATTGTCCGGTAGCAGAATTATGGAGTATGTTTCACTTGATTTTTGGCGTTAGCTGGGTCATGTCATTCCCTGTTAAGGATGTATATGACAGCTGAGCGCATGGAAAGTTAGATAAAACCATTAGCAATATATGAAGAACATTCTCTGCTAGTATTTTTGGTGTATATGACATAAAGGAAACATAAATGTTTGATGGTAGCTCAACTCCAAGTCATTCCTTGAAGGCTAGGTGTCTTATGGGTCTGTTTAGTTGGTGTAAACTCTCACTTGTAAATAGCACGTAAACCATTTTTTGGATTTTGTAAGCTCCTGGTCCTAGTTGAATTCACATGTATTGGGACTAGTGGAATCAAGTTTGTAATTCTGCATCTTCTTGATGCCTTCAATGAATTTACTTACCTCATCAAACAAAGGTCCTTAAACTATACAAGGAAAGGAATCCATTCTCAATCGCAGAAAAGAGATATGATGTTGCAAATCTCTAGGACTTAAGCGTAAGTTGATTTGGCAGAAATGACAAGAAACTCAAGGTTTAGAAAAATGTATCAGCTAGTGGCACCAAAAGGGATGTCGGGGAGATGAATGGTGCTTGAACAATCTAGAGAGTGGAGCGGCACCCTAACTATTGTCAGAGAGAAGTGATGCATTAATGGTCACTGAAGAGAGAAGAGACGCTTGAAAATTTATCCAGCGAGTAGCGGCAGAGGTTAGTGGAGAGAGGAACTGCATCAGATGCTGAAAGGAAGAAGAAAGAATAAAAAGTTGGTCACTCGAGCGGCACATATTGGTCGAAACCTCCAGCCAGTAATTGAAGCTATTTAAGTATCTACCAAGATCATACTCTGATGTCATATAAAGATAAAAATAAAATTAAAATAACTTCTCGTTGACTTGATCAGGTAACAATGTACAAGAGGTTTTCCTTATAAGAGTCTTAGGCTATGTACAATACGCTCTATAACTAAATACTACACAATATCCTAAGGTATCAATCTTTATGCTTTTCTTATTCAAGTACAATGAATCTAGACAAATATTCTCTTGATATTCTAATAGTGGATACACACAGAATTCTTGTCTCCAATATAATTTACTCCTGTATTACTTTAAATCTTCTAAACAAAAAATTTAGAGCTAAAGTTGGCTCAAAAAATAATAGCTCAATGAAGGGCAAAACCACCCTCCAGATAGTTACTTGACGAAGTTGAGAAAATATGTTTTCGCTAAATCTGGAGATTATGTTATCATGGAAAGGACCACATTTAGTTCCCGTATAAATATAGATACAAGGTTGAAGATATTCTTCGACATAATGTTGTATCAAGGTCCCTGTTGGCATTATAATGATATTTTAATATCACAAGAACACATTCACCCTTCACAAGAACTCCTTTCATCCTAATTAAATTTGACCCACTTTCTCTTTTAGCTTATCCAAAACTACTTTGCTCGCTTTCCCAAAATGGACAAGCTCTTCACTCAAAAGTTTTGAACTAATGTGTAGTGTAGAAAATTCTTCTGTTTGAGTGGCCTGATAACAAGGAGATTATTGAATTGTTAGAGTAAGCCAATATAGCAATCCATCGCTTATGCATTGATGTGACATTTTTACAACAATAAAGCACACGTTACATATTTACTACTCCCTCCTTCCCAGTTTATGTTCACTTCCCGAGAGTCAATTTGAGTGATCTTTGAAGCTAAATTAGATTAAATCGACTCAGTATTTTAAAATTAAGATTTAGTTATCCAAAAACTATATGAAAAGTACCAGAAGTTGCAATTCTTCTCATGTCAATAAAATGAGAAAATATATTTTTAAAATGTTGGTCAAAGCTTACAATGTTTGAATCTCGAAAAGCGAAAAGTGTCACATAATTTGGGACAAAGGGAGTATATCATAAGCAAATATATGCCTTATTACAAAACCATTCAAACTTCATTTTCTAAAATCATTATGCCTATAAAAGGGGGTTTGTCTACATTTGAATTGAGGGATAGAAACTCAAGACCTCATATAGTACATAACTACATATGATGAAGCTTGGGAACCACAAGGGTCCATTATCCACTGAGTTTTCAACGAACACCAATGGTCCTCGAGGATTCTTGGTTCTAAAGAGAAAGCTCGGGAACTATATAAGATGTGAAAGCGTTTTTTAATAGTTTTTCTTAAGCTTTGACTTGAGTAAGAAGCAATACATACAAGCTCAAGTGCATCTCCTCAACCATGGAAAGATTGTAAGACATGCATAAGAGCAAAGGGCAACAGCATTGCATGGTTGTGGAAACACGTTAACGTTGCACATAATTCTTAAAGTAAATCAAACCTAGACCTTGGCTTATACGCATTATATACGATATAGAGACTGCTATTGCATAGAAGGTCATTAGTGTCAAACAAAATTCTACTAGAAACTTCAAATTTACATTGCAAAATGTCTGTGGAAGGAGAGGCCATTCTTCCAACTGATCACATCGCTAAGTACCTTGCCCTACCAAACCAAATCTCTGTTGATCTCAGAGGTGGCATAAAAAGGACAATATAAACTTAAAACGGAAGGGCGTCCGAGGACAATGTTGGGGCAGATATACAATAGAAATCTGATTGACAACACCATGTCAAAAGTCATCTTTGCTCGTGAAAGGAAAGAAAGAATGTGAAATATGAAAGAACTAAATCAATATATGGTCTGTAATCAAGATGAAAGCCTATGTCCTGATATATTTATGTGTAAGAGGTATATGCATCCAAATATGTATGGGTTTAGGCGCACGTCATGTGTTCGAACCCTGCTCTAGACAAAAGTCTGCTCTTTAAGTGGAGAAGGGCAGAGGCGCTGGCCCATTATCTAATTATTGTTTTTTTCTTATAAAGAAAAGGACAATATTAAGTAAATAAAAGTGTAATCTCTTTAACATCTTAAACCTTAAGATAAGATAGTCGCACACTTCTACAATGTAAGATACAAAATCTTAAAGATGATCCTTAGCCTCCTGATACACAATACTTTGATGTCAATCAAAACAATAGTTTTTTCTTAATTGCTTTTGATGATATGAAGTGAGAGAGATACTGTCAGTAGTAGTCTTCTTATACTACTCTAGTTCACAAAAATGATGGGGCTTTAATAAAAAACAGCAAATGGTTGAAAAACAGATTCTAGAATATACCTGTTGACTGCGGTTGACTACACCAATATAACCTAAACGAAGTGGAATAACTTTTCCAAGCAGAAAGTTTCTCGCATCGGTACCCTTATCCATTATATCTAGCTGCAGCCAAAACACAAGTAAGATCATACCGCTTCTTGACGATTTCACAAAGATGCTAATGAGCACATAGCTGAACAAATTTCCTTTTTCATGACATAGTTTTCTTTCGGAAAGTGAAGGAGATATTCTTTAACCTCCAATGGACAATTTGAAAACTAACCTTAGTTATTACGCCAATTGTACGTGTTCCTGCCAAATAATTAATCAAGTCAAGGCACTGGATGTGAATGATCAAATGAATTTCAGAAATCAGACAAAAACATATTTTGTCGGTGTGTATGCGTGTAAAATGACTTGAAGTACTAAAGCAATAAGTTTGAACTATGCAAACAACTAAACCAAAGACCTACCAGTTGGATCCACCACTTTAGCCATTTGTAGTGCATCAGAATTAGCCAAATCTGCATTTGCAGGAGAAACAGCCAATATGATTGAAGTATCTTGTTTAATATAGGACATTATCATATTTCTGATCCTTGCTTCAATATCACTGGGCTGGTCACCCACAGGAACTTTAGTAATTCCAGGTAGATCAACTAGTGTTATATTGAGAACATTGGGAGAACAGATTTTTAACCGAATTTGTTCATCCGAAATCCCCTTCTTAACTCCAACTTCTCTTTCTGTTTCAGCCTGCACCAATGAATCGGTTTATTCACATAAAAGCATGAAAAAGATGTAAGTCCCAGTACATTGACAAAGTTCAAAAAATTTAGGAAAAAAAAAAAAAATTCTTCAACCTAGTAGTCAAAAAGAAAACAAGAAGAAGTTGACAAGCATCAGTAAATGAGATGAACATTCTACTTCCCCACATGCAGTAACTTTGAACATTTCTTGCATACGAAATCTCACATAAAGGAGTAACAGACAATTTCCATTTTGGTGGTGCCCCAAAAAGTTTAACGTAGCCTCAAATATGATATAACAAATTATCTTCTTCTTCTTTTCTTTCCATTTCAATCCAATCTATTCCTGCTAATTATTAGCTCCCACTATTTTGAGAAGCTCTTAGTAAATGTTCACTCATAACTCCTTACAGAATATTTAGAGTCAGACTTCCAAAAGAATGGCATGAACACACAAAATTAAAATACAACAGCTGAAATAGAGGAGTGCTATGGGAGTTCATCGACAGACCGATACCTAGAGAAAAAAAAAAGAGTTCTATAGATTAGTTGTAGACTAGCAATATTATATGGGAATCTATGTTGGGGCTCTCAACGCCAACATATTCACAAGATGAATGTAACTGAAATGTAGATATTTCAGATGGATGTGTACTCCTATAAGATTGGACAATATTAACTATGATCACGTGAGAGGTCGCATGAGATGGGTAGTATATTTCATATGTAGACTTCCATATGCACCAATCAATAGGTTTGACACATAATAACTTCTTTTTTTGTTTATTCTTTTGGCTTTTCTTTTCTTTTTTTTTGGTTTTTTTAATCAGGTAAAAAGTTGTTTCGTTGATAAAGCATCTGGAGGATGCAGCAGATTACAAGGTTTGACATAAAATAATTGACAGTGCCAAATGAGGATGAGGTAAACCTGAAATCATATGGAGGAAGTTGTCTCTTCAAATTAATGCAGACTTGGCTAAGAACAGAAAACATTGAAAGTACCGTATCTTTTTTCGCTGACCGAGAAATTTGCCTAAGAACCACCCGCAGCCTTTGAAACTCGGGATAATGGACTCGTGCCTCTACCTTCTCCATTTAAATACCAGGCTTAGTTCGCATAGCATAGGGCTTGAACCTGTGACCTAAGCACAAGTCCCTCAACCTTTGCCACTTGAACTAAGCCATGGTAGCAAAGCAACAGAGTTTATATGGCCAATACCAACTAGTTAGGATTAAGGCTTTGTAGTTACACTTAAATGCCGTCTAATTTTTAACGAGAATCTTTTTAATCCGCTTAGAGACATGATTATTAGTGTAGGAATAAGATTGAGATTCAAATAATCTCAAGATCATCTTCTTCTTCCTTTTTTTTTTTCCTTTTTTTTTTTTTTTTTTTTTTTGAGAATGGTAACAGAATAATCTCATGATCTTGAAAAACCCCTAAATGTTGTAAAAGACAAATAAGTTAGAAATAGAGCAGAAATGAAGTAGATGCTCGTATTTTTTATTTTTTTATTTTTTTGATAAGGTATAGATACCCGTATAGTCAACCCCAATTAGTTTGAGATTGACACACAGTTGATTAAAGATTCTTCCTGGTCCTCCATATAGAATGATGGATGAATGTCCATGGACATACACGTGGAAACAACAAGAACAAAATTGGGTTGGAACTGAATAAAGATACAAGGCATGACTTCTCCCCGTATTATTTAAAAACACTATTATTATTACGCCTCAAATCTAACCAAGTTGAGATCGGCTATATGAATCCTTACTGACCATGTCACCACATTTAAGCTCATCTCAGCCACATATTATCCTCTTATTATTCAGGAAATGATGATATTCCTTCACTTATTCTAAGCATGGAAAGCTCAAATTGTCTTATATTCTTTATTCAGGAGTTCACACAAACTGGTTCTTAGCATGAAACTGATGCCAATCATCCTACTCTCTTTTTCCTTGTAAATCACACTATCCATCGCAATTCTTGTCAATAGCGAATAAATTCTGATACTAATGAATAATTAAGCTCAAAGAAAAACCAAAAGCAGAAATGTTGGTGCCATTCATCTTATTTTACTTATTTGCTTCTCTTCTTTATTTTATATGGACTTATTGCTTCTCTTATAGCTATCAATCGTGTATCTCATTATCATTATTATCAAAAACACTTTAAAGTCCAGTCATAGAATGTTGGGTGTACTATTAGATAACCATATCTCTGTGTCGCTTGTATATGAAATAGCTTTTGCTTTCTTTTCATCTGGCTATTAAGATGTTTTAGTTTGCCAGGTTGTCTCTTGCCTGCCCATGGATTCAGCAGTAGTTCGAAAGGTTGCCCTATTCAGGAATCTCCGGATCTATGTTTTTCCCATATTAGTGGAAGTACTTTACCTTATCAAAAAGAAGTACAAAAGGAAACAACATTGTGTGTCCTCCCAAGGGACAGCTTAGTTACCCAGAAGTCCATAATTCAAGCCACAAGTCAGAGTTCGAATTAGGAAGCTACTGTCCAGTTTAATCTTCCTACTCAACTATGAAGAATGAAAAAAACAACTAATCAGAGAATGCTACCATCTATCGTAGGAACCACCACAAAAAAAAAAAAAAAAAAAAAAAAAAACTGCATTTCCAAGAGGATTAAATTTCTAATTGCATCAAGCGCAGCATGTAACCCCGAAAGGGGAAGTAACAGAACATAGCAGTTGCGAAGAAAACAAAGGGAAAAAAAGCCAAAATAGAATCCAAGAACAGCCACAGGGCTGCAATTCAGTGGTCAGAATGTTCGCATAGGGCGCACATTATGAGTTCCATACCACCCACTACAAAAGGCATACTCCCCTGAGTTCGGAACCTGTGGCTCAGCTTCGATGGGTGGAGCTAGAAGCTCGATTTCAGATTCAGCCGAAACCAGTAGCTTTTACTCAAACTATGTATTTGTGTTACCAAATTCATCAAATATGTATAAATATTAAATTTAAAACTCAGTTATTACCACTTGAAGTAGTCATTCTAAAATCTAGAACCCAAAAAGTTAAAATCCTAGTTCCACCTGTTGGCCAGCTAATTCATACTCCATCGGTCCCAATTTATGTTACACTCTTCGCTTTTTAGTCAGTACCAAAAAGAATGGCACATTCTATTTTTAATAGTAACAATTTATCTTTAAAATACTCATTTTACCCTTAAGATGATTTATAGTCACACAATTATCTATGACTAATCTTAGATTCCAAGATAGCATAAGGTCTGCATACACTACCTCCTCAAACCCCACTTGTGGGACTTCACAGGGTATGTTGTTGTAATTTCCAAAATTCTTACTCCCTCCGTCCCAATTTAAGTATGTTACTTTCCTTTTTGGTCTACCCAAAAAGAGTGTCTCTTTCTATATTTAGTAAGTTGACAAGTCAAACATCCTACATAGCAAGTTTTTGGTCATGTTTTGATAATTTTCGCAACTTGTGAGGTTTTTATGTCTATAAACGAAAATACAACTTAAGATATTTAAATTACATATCCAAACATGATTTCAAACCATATCCATACGGCTCCTAAGACAAACCAATTGAAAAGGAGGGCGTACTTAATTGCTTAAACTTCATGTTAAGGTCAAACACATTCACATAAATTGAAACACAAGTAGTGATTTCCAATTTTTTTTAAAAAAAAAAAAAAAACTGACCAGAATTTCCCGGCGAATAGCTGAAAAATCATAGAATCGTTTAGCAGGTAAATGACCAGCTAAATGACCAAACTCTCCCCATTCATCATTATTATCACCAATTCCTTTAGGGCATTTCTCAAGTTGAAGTATTAAAGGTCTACGAGTGCAAATACCACTGCCACGTGGCAGGAAATCACGACCAACTAAAGCTTCAAGCACACTCGATTTTCCGCTACTTTGACTACCAACAACCACCACTTGTGGTAACCGGAGACCGGTAAGACGATGATTGTCGATGTCATTACTGAGTGATGAGAAGATATCTTGAAGTTTATTGATTATTGGAATTACTGATGAACCAATGAACAATGACGGAACATCGTCGTTTGATTTCTCCATTGGTTTGATGCAACTTTGCTATCACTGTGAGAGAACTGGAGTTCTTAAAGGGGTTGAAGATTCTTGGAAAGAAAAGCTTCTTTTTTTTTTCCTTGGAAATTTGAAAAGTTTTAGTACTAAAACCTTTGGCATGCTTAAGAGAGGAGGAAAGGTCCAAAATAGTCTATATTTGCCAATAAAAATTTCAAATACAACTTGAACTTATATTTAAAATTTGGAAAACAACCAAAATTTGTTTTTCACTTTTTTCACCTTCAATATATTCAAACAATCAAATATTTTTTAAAAAAATTATAACTAAGCACAACTCCAATTTCAACTCCAACTCTAAAATACCAAATAACGTGAAAAATATTTGATTTTTATGGCCAAACGCCTTCGAAAGGAATATGGTCATAACAAAACTGTTTAAAGATAGACGAATCAAAATACTTAGTTTGAAAGGAATGTGGTCATGACTTGGTGGGAATCAATTCTCTCTCCTATATAGGAGGTGAGAGTGGTACAGCTAAAGCAGACAGCTTGTTGCGCAAGCACGTTTATATGCTTTAAAGGCATTGTACGTATAGCCATATCACCTGTACATGAATATAAACTGCAGACAGTCTGGGGACCACTTCAATTTGAATGCAACGCGCTGCATTTGCAACTTTTGAAATTCCAGCTATCTTCCAATGAGGGTCCCACATTTGTAACTCTTTATTTGTCACTGTTGGCGTCTTTACCTTCTTATTTTCTTTTTATTTATAAAGTAGCACTCCTACTATTTTTGCATCTGCTTTTCAAATTAGCAGTAAAATGTTGTAATCAAGCATATATGCTTGGAAATGTTTCTTAAAACTTCCTCTTGACTTATTTGTGACTGGGCTTCTTTACCTTTTTATTTTCTTTTTATTTATAAAGTAGCACTCCTACTATTTTTGTTTCTGTTTTTCAAATTAGCTGTAAAATGTTGTAATTAAGCATATATGCTTGGAAATCAATATATATAATAAATCTAGGAATAAAAAAAGTGATGTGGCACCTTTCTTTGGCCAAGAAACATAATTATCTTTTTTCTTCTTTTTTTGGACTTTTCTCTATTTTTTTTTACCATTTATGTGCTATGTTAAATAATCTCAAAGTCATTCCTTTAACCCTCTTAATTAAATTAAATATGCAATGTCAAAATTTAAAAGAATCATCTCTTTAACTCTCTTAATATTACTCCCACGATCCATCAATTGAATAAAAATTAATTGTTGCTCTTAAATACTAGCCCTAAATGGGTACTTTAAATTTTCAGTTTTTAAACCTTTTGTTACCTATTATTATTACCCTATTTTTATGACCTTCGTTATCCATCATCAGAATAGTTGTAGACTTACATCAAATATATTTAGCACCCAAAAGTTCTCATCAATTTATTTTATCCACCATGTGATAACTGATAAGTAACACATTTTATCTACTTTCCCACTAATCGTGTTGGTCATTCCTTTTGATCTCAGGTGAGTAGTTCTTTTAAATTTTGTGTTTCAGCTTTCTTTTTTTCTTTTTGAAATATTTATATAATATCATACTGTTACTTCTTAAATGTTTGTGATTTTTTGCAAGTTGAAAATAGGTGACTAATGGGGTTATATGTGGATATAATTTTATCCTATTTTTGTTTGGTAAGTTATCGGTATGTTTTTATTGGCGAATTGATATAACTTTCTTATGTTACTTTCTTCTTCTTTTGCTTCCTATTTTAATATCTAGTGTGTATGAACTTTCTTGAATCGAATGCATGTTTTTTCAGGCACTATAGTTTTTGGTGTCAATTGGCCAATGGGGTTATATGTGGATGTAATTTTACCCTATATTTGTTTGGTAAGTTGTCGGTATGTTTTTGTTGGCAAATTAATATGATTTTGTATGTTTTTCCAGGTACTAAAGTTTTTTGTGTCAATCATTTTCTATCTTTTAAAAAAAAAAACAATTTGTCTTCTCATTCCTCTATTCTATAAATAATATAAGCAAATAATATAAGCATGCCTTTGTTGGACAGCTGCTAAAGTAAGATATCAACAATAGTAAGTGAAGATGTTATTTTAAAATAATCTTTACCAAATAATTTTACGTATTTTCAATTAAAAAAAGAATTAGTTAATAATAAATTTTTCAGTAGTCGAAAGAAGGATTGTCAATGAAATTTAAGCTTGAATATTCAATTGTTTTTTGAATTGTCTCTCCCTTTAAACGATGTCATGTATAGAATTCGTATGAACTTTTTTAAAAAGAAATGAACAGCTTTTTTAGATTTTATAACTTTTAGTGTAGCATCGATATTTTTAGGACGGAAAAAGAGTAGCTTTAGAGTGGAGTAGTCGATTATAAAAGTGAGATATTCCAATGAGAAAAGAGCATAAAAATAGAGAATTTTTCTTAGAATGAATGGGCAAGGAAGCAAGAAGAACAAGAAGAAGAAGAAGAAGAAGAAGAGAAAAAGAGTTAGACAAATACTTAATATATCAAATAAAAAGGAAAATTCATCCATATAGATTATTATTATTATATAAAATTCAAGTATTTTTGAATGATTGAAAAGTAAAAATTCGTAATTGATAAAAATTAAAGAAAAAGGAAAATAAGTGACAATAATAAATTAGCTTGGAACTTAAAATGTAATCTATTTTGAATTTGAAAAGAAAATATTAAAAAAAATTATGATCGCGCGAACCACGAACCAATTCACTAGTGTTTCTTAAAACTTCCTCTTGACTTTCGCTAATTAAACTTGGTTTTCCATGCTTTAAACTTAATAATTTGCATAAAACAATAAAATTTCTTACCTAAATCGCTTAATTAATACTGCTAAAAAAAATTAAATTTATGAATCCATATTGAGCCCGTGCTGATTCTTCTGCCTAGTCTAAGATAAGTACGCCAAAACAATGTTTTTCTACAGAAATAACAACAAAGAAAATGTCAGTGCATCATACAGTTTACAAAGCTCAGAGTGTAACAATTTGCTATATTTGCCTTTGGAAATGAATCAACTAAAAAGGACAACAACAACAACATACCAGTGTAATTCCACAAGACTAAAGTAAAGCTCTGATGCATTATTTATCCAATAGCCAGTACCTCAAAGTCATATAATTTGGCCCTAAAAAAATAAAAGTGCCAACTAATTAAAAGGCAATATCTCTAAAGAAAAGGCAAACAACCAAAAGACTTTTTCCAATGGCTTACACAAGCAGCAAGCTCAAGTTTAATGTAAGGGAAATAAATGTCATGAGGAACCACTCATAATATCAGAGTTTATTATACAAAGTCCAAGGTAAAATGCATAATACGAATGGATAACACAATAATTATTGAATGACATAAAACCAACCTTAAAGAACTTGAACATACCAGTATATTCCGACAAGTGGGGTGATGTGGCGTGATTTTACGCCACAATCGACGCTTTTCGGCTATAAGTTTTACTTGTTTTTAAGCAAGTCTATGTTATTTCACGTGGTTTTTATCATGTTTCAGGTAATACGAGGTCCCTAGAGCCTAAGTGTGGAAAACAAGCAAAACAGAGCACAAAACGTTGGTCACTGGAAATAACTGGAGGTTCTAGAAATTATTGGCGGAATATTGCTCTGCGCGTTCGCGCAGGAATATCACCCGTTCGCGCTTACGCGCGTCCGTGACTCTGCGCGTTCACGCCCACGCGCGTTTGGGACTATACGCGTTCGCGCTATATAATCACGCGTTCGCGCTGAAGTAAGGCGAGTGGAGCTGACGTCATCCACGCGATCGTGCAGACACATGGCGCGATCGCGTTGAAGGAATTTCGGGCCAGATCGAACAGAACTCGGATTTTTACGATTTTTGATATTCCAGTTCCTATAAAAAGCCAACTAGGGTTTTCTAAACACATCTTTGGCAGTTTTCACAAAGTGGAGACTAGGGTTCCTACAAAAATGTTCTCTCTTCTTTTTAATCCTTGTTGATGGAAATCTCTTGGTGACAATTAAGATTGACACTCTTGTTGTGCTTATTTATTCATATGTATTATTCTTAATCAAGTAAGTTCTTGCTATTTTAATTATTCTTGTTCTTGAATGTTTTCAAGGGATTAGCTAACCTTTGAACTCGCCCCATTTACTTTGTTTGAAACTCGGAAGAGGAAGAACGGGGTTGGGATAGAATAATTAACATGAATTTGGGGCGTTAACCCTCATCTAATGGAAATTGACCTAGGAATAGGCAATACCACTTGTAGCCATATTCGGGTGTTCTTAATGCTCCTAATTGCTTGAGGGATCTTCAATTGGGTAGTCTAGTTAATCTTCGGAAGAAGTTAATTTAGAGTCATTATCCGAGGCTAAATAACATAAACTTGCTATTATTTATAATTCGTGAAATAAATTGGATCGTTACTTGAGAAGTAGTTTCCCTTGTATCCATTCTTGTTGCCATTGATAAATTTACTTGCTTTCTAGATTAGAATTTATATTTCCATATTTTATCAAAACCTTATCAAAAACCATCATTGATGCGTTTGGGCATAGCTATTGTTAGCGATAATTCTTAATCTGCTTAAATCGCCTACATATTGTTCTCTGTGGGATTCGACCCCATCCTTGTTGGGTTACTATATTTGACAACGTCCGCGTTATACCATTAATAGGTGTAATTTGAGCGTATCATGGGGTTTGGGGAGGGTGGGTATGCGCAAAGCTTACCCCTACCTTTGTGGGGTAGAGAAGTTTCCGATAGACCCTCGGCTCAATAAAATCTTTTTCAGTCATTGTCTTACAAAATAAAGATCAAGACCAGAACCATTTAGGAAAATATTTGAAAGACTCTGTCGAATAGCTTTGGACAGGTTTTTCAAGGCAAGAAATACCAAAACAAAATTCTAATACAACCAAACAATGTTCTAAATCAATATAGTCGAAAAGTATTGTAGTTAAGAAAATTCAAGAATATTTCATACAAACGCAATGATCTATTTATACTTTCAGAATCACATGGATATTAATCTAAGCGTTACTTTAGTTTTATAGAGAAGGCTTAAAATTCCCGCAACAGAAATAGGCAACAAATGGTTTGAGTAGATGGTCTTTCGGAAACAACCTCTCTGCCCCAAAAAAGCAGGGGCTTACATCCTTACCCCACTTGTGGGATCACACTGGGTATGTTGTTGTTGGTCATTTTTTTAATTTTTGTTTTGATATGAGTGTTAGAATATGTAAATATTTAGTTACCATCTTTATTGATGTAAATATATTAGAAGAATATTTAGTTACCATTATGGTTAGGTGTATATTTAGTTACCCTCATTATAGCTAGGTGTATATTTAGTTACCTTCATTATAGCCTAGGATCTTTGTATATATACACAAGTTAAGTAAGATTAATGCAAGCAGATTATTACCTTCTTACAATGAGATTGTAAATAATAGCAAACAATGCATGTAAATAAGTACCAAATTATATAGACAGCATTGAACGCTACATGCTGGTTATTATTAACATACATTTCAAGACAATGTATCTACGGATACTATATTTTTGGCAGGTGATACATTCTGTTAAATAATATAATCGAAGCTTAAGAGAATGCTGGCATCATTGTAATAATACTGGTAAGGGAACGCTCTACTACCTACTAAGTATTACTCCTTCTATTTGTGATACACTTTCCTTTTAAGTTTGTCTCAAAAGTAATGGTACATTTCCTTATTTGACAACAATTTAACTTTAAACTTTACCTTTTGCGCTTAATGAGATGATCTATAACTACACAAATATCTTTGACTTATTTTAGACCACAAGATTCAAAAGTCTTCCTTTATTTCTTATCCAGTCAAACTATATCACATAAATTGAGACGGAGGGAGTAACCATCTACCCTAATTCCTCTCCTATCTAGATTTGAGTTATGAAGATGAAATTACTCTTTATAAATAGTGGTTTACTTTTAAAGTGAGACTTTTCAAATATAAATCTAAATTAATCGAATGTCAAAACAAATATACCGAACATTAAAAAAAAAATCCTAGCAGAGAAAAATGTTCTAGTACTACATATTTTTGTTTTTTTGACATCTGAAAATGTCTTTCAGCAATTAATACTAATGAGGATCTTTTTATACAGTTTAACAGAAAGATTTACCGATTTAGCTAGAGAACAAAATCAGCATCAGTTCATTTAAAGAAGAAGAAATAGTGAGCCTAGATGCTCTTCCATGATTTTCTTCAAATATTCTATTAAGCATTTTTCAGTTGAGAATAAGTGATTAACAGTAATTTTTATGATATTTTCCAAGTTTGTATAAATTCTGTCTTAAAATTTGAATGAGCCTGTGTTGATTTTATTTTCTAAATCATGGATATAACTTTTAGTGAATGAAAGTAGGTAAAGATATTTAAGGACTTGATTTTCTTTAAAAAAAACTACTCCACTAGACTTGTGAAAGTCCAGTTGTAGAGAATCTCCTTTGAACTGAACTGTCATTATCCAAAAGAGATATAGGAAGAATCTGAATAAATGTAATCTATTCTTTCTTCATTTGGTTACAACTACATTTGCTTTTGGAAGAATTACTACTATTCTAACTATTTAGAAGAGCCGGTTGGGCACCTTTTTCGTCATCCAACCGGCTCCTTTTTTGTCGTCATTTCCAAGTTAAAAAAAAAATTATGGGCCTCATATATATTAAAAAACAATAACTAATATTAAAAAAAAAATTGGGCTTCATATTAAACACCAACCAGTATTAAAAAAAAAAAAGCAGAAAAAAAGTGGAACCCACTACATCCAAACTCACGGGGAAAAAAAGTGGACCCCATATTAACAAAATCAAGTAAAGAAAATCAAACAATTAAATCAATAATGATGGAATCATTGCCACATACGTATCAACCCATTAGTGGGAGCAAATGCAATTATTGTACAGCAACATACTTAAAATACTTATATATTAAAATAAGATTAATAAATGTGAAAAGAGATTAATGTCATAAAAGAAAAAATACTATTAAATGGAGATCAAATAATTAATAAGGTAAATGAGTGAAATTATAATTCTAATTGACGTTTCCTTAAAAAATCGTGTAAAAAACAACATGACAAGTAAAATGAGTTAAACAAAAAATATTTATTAAAAAATAGAAGTTCTTCATGTACCCATATTAAACACCAACCAGTATTAAAAAAAACCACTATTAAAAAAAAAGTAAAAAAAGTGGAACCCACCATCTCCAAACTCACGGGAAAACAAAAGTGGACCCCAACAAGCAATATAAAAAAAAAGTGAATCCCATATTAAAAAAACAAACAATGTCAAAAAAAAAAAAGTGCAGACTTTGTATTCATAGCAAACACTAATATAATAATGTTTTAAATACGGAGCACAAATTACAATGTTATATTAATCATGTTTTGAACACAGTATCCCATATTGACAAAATCAAGCAATATAAAAAAAAAGTGAATCCCATATTAAAAAAACAACCAATGTCAAAAAAAAAAGTGCAGACTTTGTATTCATAGCAAACACTAATATAATAAAGTTTTAGATACGGAGCACAAACTACAATGTTATATTAATCGTGTTTTGAACATAGTATATATATATATTATATGCATAAAAATAGTGCAAACTAATAATGTCCAAAAGGGTAGGCCCCATACTAAACAACACCAAGCAATATAAAAAATAAAAATAAAAAAAGAAGAAACTATATAAAGCACGGGTTTAGACCCATGCTTCGTCGTCCGTTGTCCCTTAAAAAAAAGGGGGTGGGTCCCATACTAAATAACACCAAGCAATAAAAAAAAGGAAGAAAAAAAAGTGGAACTCACCATCTCCAAACTCATGGGAAAAAAAAAAGTGGACCCCATATTATCAAAATCAAGCAATATCAAAAAAAAAAAAAAACGAACCCCATATTAAAAAAAATATAATGTTAAAAAACAAAAAGTGCAGACTTTGTATTCGTAGCAAACACTAATATAATAAAGTTTTAGATACGGAGCACAAACTATAATGTTATATTAATCGTGTAAAAAACAACATGATAAGTAAAATGAGTTAAACAAAAAATATTTATTAAAAATTAAAAAATAGAAGTTCTTCATGGACCCATATTAAACACCAACCAGTATTAAAAAAAAAACAACCACTATTAAAAAAAAAAGAAGTAAAAAAAGTGGAACCCACCATCTCCAAACTCACGGGATAAAAAAAAGTGGACCCCATATATTAACAAAATCAAGCAATATAAAAAAAAAGTGAATCTCATATTAAAAAAACAAACAATGTCAAAAAAAATGCAGACTTTGTATTTGTAGCAAACACTAATATAATAAAGTTTTAAATACGGAGCACAAATGTAACGACCCGTTTGGTCGTTTTAGCACTTATGGACCCTTTTCGCTAAAATACCCTCTCCGTAGCTTTAAATAGTATTCTTGACTTGCAGGAATTGGTGGCAAGGTGATTTAATTGACGGGTAATTATGGAATTATTTTATTTATTTGTTTTGGCTAACATGCTAATGGATTGGTGGACTAAAGTGAAATTGTTTGGTTATTAGATGGTAAAAGAAGTGGGTCAAGCCGACCATCCTTCACGTCATTGGTCTTAGGGGTGTTTGGGAATAAATGAACTTTTTATTATTTTATACCTAGTACACTAATCAAAAGAAAACTGCACATATTCGGTTGGGCCACTTCGGGAAAGAGGCAACTGGAAAGAATTTTTGTTGAAGAAATATTCACGTGGAACAAACTATTAAGGCATCAGGTAACGTGGAACAATTGAATAAGTTCTTTACATTTTGTTGTCTTGAGTGTTGATAACGTCCAAATACACTCCTCAAAGAGAAAGTGTACACGGTCGTATGCAATATATTTACCCAACTATGAGTCGGGGTCGATCCCACAGGGAACAATATGCTAGGCGATTAAGAAAGTAAGGAACTTTCACCAACTAAGCTAAAGCCAAACGATAGATAATATTTTGGGTTTTTGAGAAAATTATGACTAATGCGAAAATGTAAACTAACCTAGAAAGCAAGTAAAATGATCAATGGCCACAAGTTTGGATACAAAGGAAATTACACTCAAGTAACGATCCAATGTATTTCACGATTTTACAACTAAGAACGGGTTTATGTCAATAGATAATGATATCTGAAATCTCATTGAAAGTCTTCCAACCAAATCAATGAATTTCACTCTAAGCTTTTCCAAGCCTTAGAGTGTGATATTAGGCACAATCAATTTAACCTCAAGTAACTATCCTCTTCCGAGCTCAAGTTATTAGATGAGTTTAATGACCCAAATTCTTGTTAATTAATCTTTCCCAACCTAGATTTCCTCTTCCGAGCTCAATCTAAGTAAATGGGTGAGTCCTAGGGTTAGCTAATCCCTTTGGAAACATTCAAGAACGAGATTAATTAAATCAACAAAGACCCACTTCAATAGCAATAAGAATCATTCAATACATAAGCACAACAAGAGTTTCAAACCAAACTTTAATCAAGAATACTTTCATAAACGAGATTCAAGTTATGGAATAGAAAGCTACACACTTAGATATACAATACAAAGCAAGGAATTGAATAAATGAATTAAAGGTTTAAGAAATACTCAACAAAATCTTTAAATCTTTAACCCCAAAGTGTGGTGTAAAAACTAGTCTCCAAACTTGATGAAAAACTGCCAAAGATCATCTATTACAAACCCTAAAAGAGTATTTATATTATTCCAAAAACGGGAACAAAATTTGGCCAAAAATACCCTCATGCACAACATGCAGCACCACATGCTATTAGCATGTTCAACATGCTAATCGCATGTGGTGCCAAAACCGTAGCATGTGGTGACAATTTTCTGTGTCACCACATGCTGCACCACATGCTACTCGCATGTTGCACATGCTGCGCCATATGCTATACTCTGCGTGTAGCATATGGTGCCAGAAAGTATGAATTTGTTCTATTTTTGCTCTATTTTGCTCCGTTTTGCTCTCCGGGCATCTTTTCCTACAAAACAACATAAAAACACAAAAAGTAACAACAAAAGTGCTTAAGGAGTCACAAAAGCTTAAGAAATTAGCGTCGAATATCGCGTAATTTTGATAACGTCCAAATTACACTCCTCAAAGAGAAAGTGTACACGGTCGTATGCAATATATTTACCCAACTATGAGTCGGGGTCGATCCCACAGGGAACAATATGCTAGGCGATTAAGAAAGTAAGGAACTTTCACCAACTAAGCTAAAGCCAAACGATAGATAATATTTTGGGTTTTTGAGAAAATTATGACTAATGCGGAAATGTAAACTAACCTAGAAAGCAAGTAAAATGATCAATGGCCACAAGTTTGGATACAAAGGAAATTACACTCAAGTAACGATCCAATGTATTTCACGATTTTACAACTAAGAACGGGTTTATGTCAATAAATAATGATATCTAAAATCTCATTGAAAGTCTTCCAACCAAATCAATGAATTTCACTCTAAGCTTTTCCAAGCCTTAGAGTGTGATATTAGGCACAATCAATTTAACCTCAAGTAACTATCCTCTTCCGAGCTCAAGTTATTAGATGAGTTTAATGACCCAAATTCTTGTTAATTAATCTTTCCCAACCTAGATTTCCTCTTCCGAGCTCAATCTAAGTAAATGGGTGAGTCCTAGGGTTAGCTAATCCCTTTGGAAACATTCAAGAACGAGATTAATTAAATCAACAAAGACCCACTTCAATAGCAATAAGAATCATTCAATACATAAGCAAAACAAGAGTTCTAATCCAAACTTTAATCAAGAATATTTTCATAAACAAGATTCAAGTCTAGAAATGAAATACTACACACTAAAATATTCAATACAAAACAAGGAATTGAAGAAAGGTTTAAGAATTATCTCATTAAAGTGCTCCAATCTTCTCTTCCAATGGTGTAGGTGAAAACCCTAGTCTCCAAAACTTGCAAAATGGCAAAAGATGATAATGTTTTGCCCTAGCCTATCTTTTGTAGCTCCCCCCAATTTTTCCAAGTCCAAAAAATGTCAAAATCTGCCCCCATATTTCTGTTTTTGCAATTCTGCCCGTTTTTGCAAAACTGTCCACTTTTGATAGTTTTGCAAATCTGTCCCGTTTTTGCAAAACTGTCCAGTTTTGACAGTTTTGCAAAATGGTCCAGTTTGGCCTCTTTTTGACTTTCTTTTCACTTGGTTTCTTCCGATCACTCATTTCAGCTACTTGGCTTGTTTTGCTCTATTTTGCTCTATTTTGGTCCGTTTTGCTCTGTTATGCTCTCCGGGCATCTTTTCCTACAAAACAACATAAAAACACAAAAAGTAACAACAAAAGTGCTTAAGGAGTCACAAAAGCTTAAGGAATTAGCATCGAATATCGCGTAATTTCACGACTCATCAACACCCCCAACTTAAAGTCTTTGCTTGTCCTCAAGCAAACTAAAACAAAAATCCCAATGAGGATCCATTTTAAGCACAAAAACATGACTTTGGTTGGTACCAATAATTAGGCTACAAGCATGTGAAGCTTCAACGAAATAACTCCCTCGTTTCAAAATACAATTTCAAGAATGCATTAGAGATTTAAAATAATCAAGCAACAACACTCAAGTCTCAATAAGTGACTCAAAACCACTAGTTTGCTAGATATGCTCAATTGACTCAACTTGGAATTTTTGAACATCACCACTCTATCGTAATCCATATGCCCTCACAAGAAAGAATGTCCCAAAATCACAATATTCACAGCAACGACACAAGGGACAAATACACAAAAGTCGCTCACACTCAACAAAGAAGTTCTAGTGCTAACAAATATCACACCATAAGCTTGCCCTTATTTTCGTCTATCACTAACTCAAGAACATTCGGTTGGAGATCACATAGGCGCTTTTTAAGCTTGTAATGTAGGCTTAGGGAAGGGTAGGATAAGTATTTGGGATACAAGTGACTACGCCCTCCTTGAACACTACACATACTTTATGTCCACTTTCCTCTTCATTTCGAAATATCACTCCTTCCTTTGCATACCAGTTTCCCCAATTATTCACACTTCCTTTATAAAGTTTCAAAATATAATGTGCTAGCACATTCCAAAAATGGCGTTCACGGTGGGACCGGCGCCATTTTTGATAACGTCCAAATTACACTCCTCAAAGAGAAAGTGTACACGGTCGTATGCCATATATTTACCCAACTATGAGTCGGGGTCGATCCCACAGGGAACAATATGCTAGGCGATTAAGAAAGTAAGGAACTTGCACCAACTACGCTAAAGCCAAACGATAGATAATATTTTGGGTTTTTGAGAAAATTATAACTAATGCGGAAATGTAAACTAACCTAGAAAGCGAGTAAAATGATCAATGGCCACAAGCATGGATAATAGGAGATTACACTCAAGTAACGATCCAATGTATTTTACGATTTTACAACTAAGAGCGGATTTGTGTTGA